>NC_041031.1:22879470-23049470 GCF_900634625.1 Parambassis ranga
CCTTACAGGAGAAATCAATGTGATATCAAGGTGTAGAAATGACACATGAACACACATCAGGTGTGTTTCTTCATGCTGTTCAACATTAGAGCTTAGATGGGGCCAAATATTCTTCCCGACCCCGAGCATTATCTGTTGTGCAACAATAAGGAGGTTATCCAGTCATGTGACAGGATACCCTGACAACACAGCGAAGTGTATAGTCAGTAAAGTTTCTTTGTCATTCATCTTTTTTTATTGAAGAACTTGAGGTTCAGAGCTGATGTAGCTGCTTGGAGAAGAAAGGAAACTTCTTCAAGAACCTCCAACAAGTCCAGCTGCTTCAGAATCTCATATTTCACGCTGTGTTTATGTGTTTGTGTGCTTTATGACTTCCTGTCACGTCCTGCCTGCCGCTGCGGTTTCCTGAGCTGGAGATGGATTTCCCTGCAGGCTGAAATAAAGTGGATCCTCTCTTATCTAATCTTCCGCGCGTATAGATTCAGGATAAAACACTTCAGGATCAGACCGCCGGTCACATCCGTGGCCCCTGACATGCCGTTGGAGTCCCGCTCTGTGGGAGGGGGGGGGGGGTGCCGGGGAGGATTAAGATGCGGCCTCCGAGGGGAAGCTGAAAACATCTTCCCGCTGCAGTCTTAAGTGCTCCGAGGCGGCGGCTGGTCATGAATTAGTGTCACTTTCACCCAACTTCCTGCATTAGCTTCTCGAGGAGCATCACATTAGGGGCCCTCGTGGTCGCCGCTCCCCCGTTGGCCTTCCACTTCTCATATCAGAGAAAATTAAATCCAGATTTGTTATTGCCACGGGGAAGTCTTCATCGAGCTAATCCGAAGAAGACGGCACGTCAAGTTCGATGTTAATGGAATTACAGCGGCTGTGATAAGAGACTTGGACTTATCACTAAAAAAACTTAATGGAAAACATGCTATCTTCTCCTTAATGACATGCCAGCATTAGTGTAGCATGACAGTAAAACAACACGCAGTCCTGCAGAACTGGGATGAAGTGTACTCCAGGCGGTAATCAATCTGTGTTGTTTACAGCCGCTGTCTGCCTGATGAGGAGCCCCGCTGCACTCCCGCCAAGATTAGCTGCTGTTTGGTCGGCATAAAGAATCAGTCAGGGGAAGCCCCGACCAGCGGCCAGCCAGCCAGCCGGCTGCTGCAATAATATATCAGAGCAGACAGCTACACGGGCTAATGTTACACTCGGAGGAGGAGGAAGAGGAGGAAGAGGAGGGAGGGGGGGCTGGAAATTGGAAAGGAGTCCAGTTTGTCCTGAAGATTACACTTCACTCGCTCCTGTAATTTTTCAAATGATGCAAATGTTCAACAGGCTGAAGAAGCAACTCGTTCACCTCGCCTCTCATTTACTGGCGCAGCAGAGAGGAACCGCGGCGGCGAGCGGCGCCGTCTGTGACCGCTCACCCAGGACGGATGAGGGCCAGGGAGGCTGGATCCACCTCTGCTGAACGGTACCTGAAGGGAGGGAAGAGGAGAGGAAGAAAACGAGGAAGAGGGGAAGAGGTGACGGGAAATAAACAAGCAAAGGAAATGAGAGGAAGACGCTAGGAACGAAGCTGAGGACGGTACGACCTGATGGTTTGTCAGAGGAAACAGAACCGCAGCTGATTGGATGAACCATCTGTCAGTCAACATGTATCACAAGCTAACTTCAACCAATCAGAACAAAGAGGAAACACAACTGAAAGCTAGCATGTCGCAGTTAGCATGCGTGAATACGAATTACCGAACACATACTGGAGCTTGAGGCCGTGGATTAACATGAGACGTGCTCCCATCCTGAATCTGAATGTGTCTGTGACTGCAGAGGAAGCAGTGAGTGTGTGTGTATACATGATGGATCATCACCCACAGTAACCTCCACAGAGTTTATACACTCAACAAAAATATAAACGCAACACTTTTGTTTTTGCTCCCATGTTTCATGAGATGGACTTGAAGATCTAAACTTCATTCCAGATACACAATATTACCATTCCTCTCAAACATTGTTCACAAATCTGTCTAAATGTGTGATAGTGAGCACTTCTGCTTTGCTGAGATAATCCATCCCACCTCACAGGTGTGCCACATCAAGATGCTGATCTGACATCATGATTAGTGCACAGGTGTACCTTAAACTGCCCACAATAAAAGGCCACCCTGAAATGTGCATTTTGTTTCTGCTTTATTGGCGGTCTGGGGACTCAGAACCAGTCAGTATCTGGTGTGACCACCATTTGCCTCATGAGGTGCAACACATCTTCTTCGCATAGAGTTTATCAGATTGTCTATTGTGGCCTGTGGAATGTTGGTCCACTCCTCTTCAATGGCTGTGCGAAGTTGCTGGATATTAGTGGGAACTGGTGCACGCTGTCGTATACGCCGGTCAAGCACATCCCAAACATGTTCAATGGGTGACATGTCCGGTGAGTATGCTGGCCATGCAAGAACTGGGACATTTTCAGCTTCCAAGAATTGTGTACAGATCCTTGCAACATGGGGCTGTGCATTATCTTGCTGAAACATGAGGTGATGTTCATGGATGTATGGCACAACAATGGGCCTCAGGATCTCATCACGGTATCTCTGTGCATTCAAAATGCCATCAATAAAATGCACCTGTGTTCTTCGTCCATAACAGATGCCTGCCCATACCATGACCCCACCACCACCATGGGCCACTCGATCCACAACATTGACATCAGCAAAGCGCTCACCCACACGACGCCACACACGCTGTCTGCCATCTGCCCTGAACAATGTAAACCGAGATTCATCCGTGAAGAGAACACCTCTCCAACGTGCTAGACGCCATCGAATGTGAGCATTTGCCCACTCAAGTCTGTTACGGCGACGATCTGGAGTCAGGTTAAGACCCCGATGAGGACGACGAGCATGCAGTTGAGCTTCCCTGAGACGGTTTCTGACAGTTTGTGCAGAAATTGTTTGGTTATGCAAACCAATTGTTTCAGCAGCTGTCTGAGTGGCTGGTCTCAGACGATCTCGGAGGTGAACCTGCTGGATGTGGAGGTCCTGGGCTGGTGTGGTTACTCGTGGTCTGCGGTTGTGAGGCCGGTTGGATGTACTGCCATATTCTCTGAAACGCCTTTGGAGACGGCTTATGGTGGAGAAATGAACATTCAATGCACGAGCAACAGATCTGGTTGACATTCCTGCTGTCAGCATGCCAATTGCACGCTCCCTCAATGCTTGTGGCATCTGTGGCATTTTGCTGTGAGACAAAACTGCACATTTCAGGGTGGCCTTTTATTGTGGGCAGTTTGAGGTACACCTGTGCACTAATCATGATGTCAGATCAGCATCTTGATGTGGCACACCTGTGAGGTGGGATGGATTATCTCAGCAAAGCAGAAGTGCTCACTATCACACATTTAGACAGATTTGTGAACAATGTTTGAGAGGAATGGTAATATTGTGTATCTGGAATGAAGTTTAGATCTTCAAGTCCATCTCATGAAACATGGGAGCAAAAACAAAAGTGTTGCGTTTATATTTTTGTTGAGTGTATGTCAGAAAACTACGACGTACATTTATCACCCGGATTCATCTGGTAACAGAATCAAACCTCCATCTTCACACCGCCGGACTGGAAGCACAGCCTGACGAGAGCTGCTGTGACAACAACAGGAAACATTTTCAGACCTGCCGCCTCCTCACCGTGATGGAGAGCCGAAGGCGACGGAGATGAGATGGAGTGCACGCTCGTCTCCCATTGGACGACGGCCGCACCTCCAAACAACACAACCAGCCGTGTGAATTAGCTGTTGGCTTTTTAAATGGAACGGCCATCGATGCTGGGAAGTCGTGTTATTGATGAGGCGGAGCCAAGCGCGTGTGTGTGTGTGTGTGTGTGACAGACACTCAGCATCGTGTCACACCTCTGACTGCACAAAATAACCTGTCAGGATGATTCTCAGTGTCTAAGCTGTGTTTTTATGTGTGTGTATGTTTGAGTTTGATTAATTGGCAATTAGGAAGAGAAAACAATAAATCTCATTTGATCAGGTTTATTTACACGAACATGTCAGCACGTCATGCTTTTAATACGCTGTCTGTAAACATTATTAGGCTGACAGAAAACAGAAAGGTGGAGGAAAGGTGGAGGAAGCAAAGACAGCGAGAGAACAGTTAAGTTAAGACAGACACTGAGTTATAATGAGCGTGTGAATCATTTCCTGCTGTTTCCAGAACAGAGAAGGAAAAGTAAAAAAATAATAAGAATAGAAATGTGTTCTCGTCTGCTGCGACAGCCACAAACCACAGAAGAAGACGTGGAGGATTTGTTTTTACCGTGAGGTCACCATTAAAGATGCTCCTTTTTTTCCCACAATTCTTCCAGGAATTTACTCCTCGAGATTCTGACGAGGAAACAAAAACAAACCTCCGAGGGTCGCCATGGTTTCTCACACACACGTCTGCCCACGCGTCCAAAGATTTCATAAAACGCTTCGGAGACTTTCCCTTATCGGGCACGTCCGCCCACGGCGCCGCGTTTGAATGTGCAGCGTGATGGAAAACGTGAGGAAATAAAACGCAGTCTGCAGAATACAGCTGGTAGCTGCGATGCTAACAGGCTAACAGGTCCACCATCTTGTGTGAGTCTCAGAAACGTCCTGCAGCATCAGTAAAGACTCTCAGTGGGAAAAAGCGAACAGCTGTGATTGGTCCGTTCTCAGACTGCATGGGGAGCGCAGCGTCTGCTATTGATTTTCAGCTGCTGATCGTGATCAAAGATCACATCAGACTCCACTTCAGTTAAATGTTTGCTTAAATGCTGTATTGATGACTCGTCTATATTAAATATTTATCGCCTCTGCCAGCTGAACAAACTGCTTCGGCATTATCGTTTGTGCCATTAAGGCCTAATAAATATGGCAAACATTACCAAAGGTTAAATGGATCGTTATATTTGGGAGACAGGCTCTCTCCCTCTCACCTGGTTTTCAGTCCCTCCTGCTCCTGATCTGCTGTTTAACCTGAGCGCTGCTCCTTCTGGTCTGTTTTCTGTTTGTGGACCTGAGTTTTCAGTCAGCTGTCACATAAACAATACATGTGAAATGTAAATATCCTCTGTGAGCAGATCGATAGGATGCTGTGAAAAGCAGATCCGTATAAGGTCGATGCTCGTATTGAGCCGAGCTCCGTCTCACCTGCCCGCCGGGCCTCATCTCACTTTCAGCAGCACGGCCTTTGATGTGTTGTGCTAAATATCCGGCCCCTCTTTGTGACCAATTAGGGTTCAGACAAAAGTGTTTGAGAGCCATGTTTCTTTATTTGTTGATGCATCATTATAGAGCTGGGAGACAATACTGTCCATTAGCACAGGGAAAAATCAATACACCAGAGATCAATGGGCTTTTTAATAGAGCACAATTATATTCCGATGTGTTTGGATGTAGCCTGTAGCTCTGAAAGCGCTATTTCATTTCCTGTATGAGACCACACACTCATGAGTGTAATTACACAGAGAGCTCTCCTCCACTGGTGGCAGTTCTGCGGTGACAGGTGCTCCTGGATGGATCAATACATTATCATTCACATTATCAATGCTGCGGCCACAAAACATGGAGTGAATAGCACAAACGTGTTTGTGGTGAACTTCTCATTAAACACGGAGGAATAAACACACCGGCTGCCACGCCGAAGAGATGGAGGGAAGAACACGACTAAATAAGAGCCGGCAGGCGGCTCGGCGCAACGTGACTCCGGCTAATTAGCGGAGCAGAGGGAAGGAAGGAAGGAAGCGCCGCCGTGCGGAGAGCCGGGCCGGATGTCCTGCTGCTGGACGAGCCGGAAGAAGCTCAGCGGCCCGGTTGCTGAAGGCCGTGCGAGACGCCGGTAATGAGGGACCGAGTGTTTGTACACAAAATATCAGGAGGAGACGGTGAAGGCTGACTAAAGGGACATTTCCATTTTCTCACAGCTACATAAAAAACATGATCTGTGGACATCGAGGAGACTGTGACCCATGGAAAAAAGTGCACCCTCTCTATTCTACCAGGAGAAAATACATTTCCTCCAGCCTCTGAGGAACTCCCCTTGTTTAGTTTACACACACACACACTGAGCGCTGTTATCGGTGGCTCTGTGCTCCAGCAGAGGGCCAGTTATCTCAGAAATTAATGGCAGCAATAAGCAGCAGCAGGAAGACGCAGGATGATTAGCAAAAGCAATCAGGCTCTTTATTAGATTTATAGGAACAAAGACGCAATTCAGTCTGCAGCGAAAAACCTACAGGAAGACTAATGACTCATCCGTCCCCGAGCCTCGGCGGAAAGAGCAGCCACACAAAACTCCGAGGAGACGGCCGGCTTCTGGAACAATACTGAGGAGAAAATTGTTTCGGAGCATGAGAGTGGAGAGTGGAGAGGCTGTTTTCTCAGAGAAAATGGGTGTGAAAGCTGAGTCAGCGGAAAGGCAACAAAAAAAAAACAGCAGGAGGAGAAAACAGAGGAAATAACAAGTAAAGTTACAGAGGAGAGAAACTGGAGGCGAGACCGAGAGGAGGAGGAGAAAAAAACTTCCTCAGGTGGCCACTAGAGGCTGCCTCACAGACGATCCTCACAGACCTCCACGTTTAAGTGAAAGTATTTACATCACCTTCTGTTCCGCCATTTTTGGCTACCGTTGTGAAGTCATGCTAACATGCTAACAGGTTTCTGGGTGCTCGTTCCTGCAGTATTCTCCATGAGCTAACCGCTGACAACATATATGCAGCACATTCATTTTAACGTAGTTCTGGTTTTTCCGGCTGACCGGGGCTCCTTCTGTCTGGCTGTAGGTGAAGGTCTTTATCAAGCTGTCACTTCAGTCCAGGAGCGCGTTAATCACCACCTGCAGCTCTACTGTATGTCGACGCTAATAGTTTTTAATTGATCCTTACAACAGTCCCCCTTCTTGCTGATAGACTTTACAGTCAGTTAATTAATGAGCCATCAGTCAGTGTGTGTGTGCTGTTTGATTTCCTCTCACAGAGTTTGCGTCTGCAGCTCCTCTGCAGTCAGACTGAGGAGTGAATATTCATTAAAGCCTCAGTGGAGAGCGGGCGAAGGCCCCGCTGATACTCGCCTTAAATCAGCTGCTGTCTGCTTTACAAATTGCCGGCCTTTCCTCAACACATAATTGGCCAGTTTCAATTAGCATCTGTCAGAGGAGACGACTCCGCGGCCGAGTTTAACACAAAATACTACAGCGGGAGTTTTAATGATCAAAATATGTTACTGCGGCGTCACGCCACGGTAATGCTGTTTGCTCACCACCATCACCTCCTTAAGAAAGCAATTATACAGGGCTCTGTGTGTGTGTGTGTCTGTGTGTGTGTGTGCACTCGGGTTCATTTCTAAATCCAGTCACAGTTGCTGTACTTCTGATTATTCCTCATTTTGAAACAGAAACATGTGACTTTTCACCACTAGGGCGCAAAAACACTGTAAAACAGCCTGACAACACACACACACACACACACACACACACACACACACACAACAAACAACAAGCAGACAGACACATACACACAATCCTCCTTTCTAATCCATTTAAATCAGTATTTACTCATAGTTGTTGCTCAGGTCTTGACCTCCATCACCTCCTAAAAATGAATATCTGCCTCGTTAGCTGCTACATGCTAACCTGAATCTACACAAATAAAGAAACAAATTTAATCTCCAAAACGTATCCATCACTGTGTTCATAGAAATACATGTTAATATTTTTCCCTGCATTTTGGTAACCTCCAAAGCTGAGAAATGTGAAACTGCAGTTCTCTGAGTGACCACTTGAGGGCTGGCGCTAAACTTGTACCCAAAAACATGGGTAGAAGCAGCTGATTTTATGTAATACTTGATGAATTTTCGTCATGTGACTGCTGGTCACATTTGAGTCAATCATGGCGTCCTCGTTGTGCTGAGGGGTGCGGAATGTTTTTGTTTTTTTACATAAAAATATTTGAGCAAACAGGTTCATTTTTTTTATTTTTTTAGGATTTTTAAATAAACCGTGTAGCATAAAGAGGCCACACATTTCTAATCCATGCACCTGTGTAGCATTTTTTAAACGACGCATGCAGAAAAGTTCATGTAATTAATTCTGACTCCGAATCTGAGGACATATTAAATAAAAACACGGCCATCAAACGGCTTCAGATCTCCTGAGTCTCAGCTGTACGGATGCCGTCAAACCTCCGCGGAGCTGATGCTAGCAAAACTTAACAAAGCGGCATCTTTTTGAAACATCCTGCGCTACGCTTTACTTCAGAAAGACTCTTTAAAGAGACCCTCAGTCACCGCAGGCCCTCGGAGGCTTCCTCACTGACACCTCTGTGGTTCGCATGTCGCCTGACGGACACGTCGAGCCATCACCAGGATGTCCAGCTCCTCAGGCTCAAACTCCCAGCATCCAAAGCGGCGTTCCTCCTCTTTTGTGTTTTCATTTCGGGGCTGAAAGGAAGTGGTTGAAAGGCTCAGCTCCTCGCTCTAATCCCTGATAGCAGGTTTGTTTTCGTCCCTCGTCGGGAGTCTGTCTCCGTCTCTTTCTCCTGGCACACGTTAGCTGTGTACATCATTTGTTAGCGCCTGACTTAAATTCTATCTCTCCGTCCCAGGTGGCTTTGATCCGCCGCTCCCTCATCTTTCCTCCTCCTCCTCCTTCTCTTCCTCCTCTCCTCTCGGTTTTATTTCTTTTCTTTTTTCCACACCTCGCACTGAAAGTTGCCAAACTCCTGTCCTGCACGGCTTTAAAGCAGCAGAGAAGGTGACAGGCAGCATGAAAAGAGAGGAAATCAAAGGCGGCCCCTCCCCGCTGGCACCCAGGCCGCATGACAACAAGCCTGGAGGTCAAAGGTCAAAGAAGACGCCACACCCATGTCGTCTTTAGGAGTGGAATCATACATTAAAACTGTCCACTTTACTTCCTGTCATAAAAATGTTCACTATGTGACCAAAAGTGTATGGACTCTGTGTGCAGTCTAGATCTGCAGCTCATGATCGTTCATTAACTTACTGTGATCCATCAATCCGTGTGTCCTGACGTTTGATGGTGCCTGTTTCAGATTAACAGTTCAAGCTTCCATTCATTGATCATCGCTGCAGCTTCAGAGCAGATCATGAGGATCTGGATGATCACTTTTTGTGTCTGTCTGCACAGAAACAGCTCACAGAAATGATGCCATCAGAACCGGCACCTGCCTTTTAGTAGAGTTTTAGGTTTTAGGTAGGTTAGGTTTGTGAAACGATCACAGTTTGGCTCTTTCTTGCTGCAGTAATGAGGCAGCAAAGCTACTGCTAACCTACACACTGAAAACCTGAACGCCTTTTTATGTGAGTCTGAAATCCTGCTACAATTCCACAATCTTCATATTTTATCACTGACAGCTTGAATCTGGGCCTCTCCTCTCCATCCCCACCTTCATCCCACAGGAGAGACCCGCCCGGCATTTCAGCTGCAGCTGAAGTGGCTTTACTCCACCAGCGTCTGCACCTCAGGGGGATTCCTGCTGTCTCCTACCTTCACTGGGCTGCAGCCGCTTTGAAGACGCACACGTCAGCGTTCACTGTCTGTTGATCACACTCAAAGACACAAAGCAGAGAAAAGCTGGAAGAGCACGAGCACATCGACAGGTCTGAGGCTTCATCCCTCTGTCGTTCAGCTCATCCGGTGGACACACAGAGGCAGATCCTGTCTGCCTGTGAGGAAAACACAGGCAAGTGTCACACACACACAGACAGACACACACCCCAGTGTTTGTGCAGGCAGTCTTAATCTCTCTCCTGGATAAACAGCATTAGTTAAATGATTTGAACACAGAGAAACACAGTGAAACACCTGGTCCCGCCTCCTGACCAATCACAGCCATCTGCAGCTCTACTGAACTTATTTAGGTCTGTCAACATCCACAGTTTGATTTTTTTATCAGCAGTGAAGAGCTCAGCAGCTTGATTGATGGTAGATGTTGTAAATTGGTGCACAAGGTTAAAATATCAATGATGAAGCAGGAGTGACTGCAGGTGTCAGAAAACACAGCAGTGACCACATTTGGGTGTAATGGTCCTTTAATTACATGAAAGGAAGCTTCGGTCTTGTGACTCCCAACCCACCACTTGATAGGGACCCAAAGTAATCCTCACACCAGCTAATCAATGGTGCAAATGCCAAAATAATCAATGGTCTTATTACCTAAAGATAGAGCCAATCAGATGCCTATTACTGAACAGTCCAATAATCAATCTCTGTAAGCGGACATTAAAGGCCGGACTGTCCTCCACTCACGGCACGTGCTGCTGTAATGATGCAGCTCATCTATGAAGGAGGTCAAAGGTCGCTGCAGCTTTCAGAACGACCCCGAAGAAGAAAGAAAGTTCTTGATCAGAGCAACAAGGACGGACTGCAGAGAGACACGAAGCCGACACAGAGGTGTTCAAAAACTACAGGGCCAAGAACTACAGGGCCTGAAACTACAGGACCTAAAAACACAGGCCCATAAACTATAGGGTCTAAAACTAGAGGCCCATAAACTAGAGGGTCTAAAACTGCAGGGCCAAAAACTACAGGACCAAAAACTACAGGGCCTAAAACTACAGGGCCTGAAACTACAGGACCATAAACTACAGGCCCATAAACTAGAGGGTCTAAAACTGCAGGGCCAAAAACTACAGGACCAAAAACTACAGGGCCTGAAACTACAGGACCTAAAACCACAGGACCTAAAACCACAGGACCATAAACTATAGGGTCTAAAACTACAGGACTTAAATCCACAGGACCATAAACTATAGGGTCTAAAACTACAGGACTTAAAACCACAGGACCATAAACTATAGGGTCTAAAACTACAGGGCCAAAAACTAGAGGGTCTAAAACTGCAGGGCCAAAAACTACAGGATGAAAAAACTACAGGGCCTGAAACTACAGGACCTAAAACCACAGGACCTAAAACCACAGGACCATAAACTATAGGGTCTAAAACTACAGGCCCATAAACTACAGGACCATAAACTATAGGGTCTAAACTACAGGACCTAAAACCACAGGACCATAAACTATAGGGTCTAAAACTACAGGCCCATAAACTACAGAGCCCAAAAACTAGAGGACCATAAAATACAGAGCCCAAAACTACAGGACCAAAAACTAGAGGACCATAAACTACAGGGTCTAAAACTACAGGGCCAAAAACTACAGGACCAAAAACTAGAGGACCATAAACTACAGGGTCTAAAACTACAGGAGCATAAACTACAGGGCCCAAAACTAGAGGACCAAAAAGTATAGGAGCATAAACTACAGGGTCTAAAACTACAGGGCCATTTTTGAAAGCTAGCTTGTAGCGGTTAGCATGCCTGGTAAGGACTGTTGTCGTCTTTGTGAGGAAGCATAAAGGTCACACAGGTTAACACAGGAACGTGTTGATAAGAGTTCTGGGACTTGTTATGTTGTTATGTTGTTCAGTGGACAGTTGGCGCTGCACATTTGTCATGTTTGTCTCAGTTTGCGGCGTCACAGACGTCCTAATTTGAAGGAACAGTTCTGATCCGAATGCTTTTCATCTTCAGCTGTGAAACTAAAGCGGTGAAAATCCTGAAGGATCGTCCTTTTAATGCATTCACATGACAGCTGTGTGTGCGTTTTAACAGTTAAAAGCAGCTCAGAGCGGAAGCGGACGTAAAACCCGACATGAAAAGCAGCCGTGAAAGAGCCAAGAGCAGCTTAATTCATCAGAACTGGATTTCCTCCAGCCTGTCAACCTGCCGTCATTACAAGCGATCGGAAGGCTCCGTTTGAAAAGGCAGCAGCGCCTGATTGTTCATCATTAAATAAAAAAACCTCGGGGCAGTTTTATTTTAAGATCACGACAAGTTAAATTGTGCTCTTAAGTAAAAACGTCTCAGCAGGCTTTTGACAAGTCGGAGAAAAAAGATGGAGGTGATGAGCGTCAGGATGCTGACAGCTGGAATAACTGGTGTGCTTCACTGAGAGTGTTTCCACCGCACAGCAGCCTCCTGATTGATCACTTCATCTGCCTGCAGGACTAACGAGAGACGGTGTGAAGGAGCAGCAGAGGCTTCGTGGAGAAGAAGCCCATGGTTCAGTCAGGATGTGTTTGTGTATGAGGCAGCGAGGAGGCATCAGCAGCAGGAAGAGGCCGCGGCAGCCGAGAGCTCGTTCAGATTTCACTCAGAAAATCAAAGAAATGATCAGAAATGTACAAATGTGTAAGAAATAACTGTTGAAAATTATTATTTAGTTTTTATTTCTTACACCAGAAAAAATATATATTTATTGAGTGGTCAGTTGTTCTGGTGTTTTACCACCTCATTGATCCATGTATTGTCTGAATCATTGATCCTGTGTTCCAACAATCTATCGACCAGTTTATCATTCAGCTCACCTGTTCATCGATCAGTGTGTGTGATGGATTTTGCCTCTATGACAGTGCAGCACAGATGGATCAGAATGTTTCCTCTGGGGTCTTTTAAGGTCTGAATGATAACCCCACACACACACACACACACACACACACACACACACACACACACACACACACACCATACAACCATTACAGCTGCATTAGTGTAAAAGCCCTTTAAAGCCTCATCTTCTTCTTCTTTCTGCTTTTTGATTCATCCATATGCAGGAAGTGAAGGATGATGGACAGATGAAAAGTGTGTGTGTGTGTGGGGGGGGGGGGGGTGATGGCCGAATGGACGAGAAAAGTTCAATTTAAAAACTGTGAAGAGAAAATACTTTGAAAAAAGCTCCAGTTCACCTGAAGAAGAAGAGGAGAGAGAGAGAGAGCGAGCTGTTCTCCAGGTGGTCTGAAGCCAGACTGGCTCTGTGATTGGTCCCCTGGGCCTGTCAATCAAACCTGTGAAGTCAGGTGTGACCACCCTTCCTGCTTTGAGATTGACAGAAGGGTCTGCCAATTAGAGTGCCAAAATACACACACACACTCACACACACACTCTCTCCTCTGTCTCTGCAGCTGAGCTGAGCCGTCTTCTCTCCTTTAAGGCTCTACATGTTGTGTCCTGGGAGCTCTCCTGGTCGCTATGACACTAACACCAACGGTTGCCATGGACACAGCATCAGGCTCCCTATCTTATCCCTCTAAGGTAAGGTGATAAGCTTGGCTGTACGGCGCTCCGGACCTTTCATGATGCACCGTGTTGTGACTGTACAGGGGACTTTTGTTTGGACCTCGCTGTTTCTAAAATCTTTGCTACAGTCGTGTACAAGCCCCTGATGACAGGCACACGTGGGGGGGGGCCTCATCACTGACAGTGCTGGAGGACGGTGCTGACCTGAGGGTCTCCTCTCAGAGATGTGGTTGTGATCTGTTGTTCTTTCAGCCTGACACATCTGACCTGTGTGACGTGTGATGCTACAGACAGCACCTCATTATAGATATTGAAGTTTTTGCTTCCATTTAGATGAAGCGTATGTGACCGCTTCACCTGAGCACCATGATCTGAGCATCACTCCGCCTCTCTGCACTCGATATCAAAAAGGTTTCGTCAGCCGCTGCGGCATTAATGACTGTTTTCATCCTTATCAGGGATTTTTCAATTAATCGATTACACAATGACCTCATGGGGTAATCCAATTTATGCTTTGCTAACTAGCACGCACACACACACACACACACAGGGGCTGCAGGCCAGAGTGGCAGCAACAGACTTGTTTTCTTCTGTAAAGCAGATTAGCGACAGGAAAATGGAAATTGGATTAACAAAGGGAAAATTTCCACTCAACACACACACACACACACACACACAGTGTTTCCACAGTGTTTCCAGGACTGTCATCATCCTGGTGATGAAACACAAGTTCACCTGTCACCTTCTCTCAGGGGTCACAGGAGGTCTGAAGAGAATACGCCAGTATAATGACAGAGATCCAATAAAAACAACTAAAGGGAAAAAACATTTAATGAGAATAAAAGTTATGATAAAGCAAATGACAAACCCTGAGAGACCCTGAGAGGTCGCTTGTATCATTAGTTCAGTTCTCTGTGGGTGTAGGTGACTTTTTGATTTAGCAGTAGGAAGTAGCAGGCGGTATGTGCGGTAAATGGGTCTAATGAAAAAACTGCTGCATTATTTAGCGTATATTTGATACAGTCTTCAAATTAAAATTAATTAAAATGATCCAGATCCAGATCACAGCAGCTCCTATGTGTGTACAGGTAACCATCAATAACACACTTCACCACTGAAGAAATCCTTAAATCTGCAAAACTCTGAGGCTGAGCTGATGAGAAGCTGAACACTCCTGTGATTATCTAGATGTGTGTATTTGTACTCTTAAAACGAAAACATCATATTGATCGGCTCATCAGCAGCTAATCACTGAGGCCGAATAAATACATACATATTCTCTGGTTACACGCCACGCCTGTGGTTCTCTGGATCAAACTTACTTTGGTTATTAGCAGACGTTCCACTTCTGAGTTATTAGTCGCCCTCCTTTCACTAAAACACACTTTCTCAGTGTGCCGCTGTGTAAAACTAAGAATCTATATAACAATGATCAGAGGCAGTTCTCTGTTTATTCTGACATCTTGGTTCTCAGTTCTCCTTCCTGCCCTGACCTCCTGGGTTTGTTGTTGTCTCCTGTCCTCCTCATGTGTTCCCTGCTTGTGCTTCCTGTTTTATTTTGAAAGTCCTGTCCTCCTTGTGTGTTCCCTGGTGTTTTACTTCCTGTTTTTTCCCGCCCCGCCCTGATTGTGTCTAACCCAAGCGGCAACCTTCGGGGCTCAAAGTTGAAGCCCATGCGGAAGTGTCAAAACTTGTAATTCACGCTGCAACCACTGGGGGCTGGCTCCAAAAGCGAGTAATTTCCCATAGACTCCCATGTTAAAATGGCCGACTTCACAGCAGAAATTAACATGTTTACAGCCTGGTACAAAAAACCACTCTGGTCTCAGATGATAGGTTCTCTTCTAGTGTCGATTGTAGGGGGGTTGAATTTTTTTACAACTCACTCGTTTCAATTGTATTCTGACTTAAAATCACGCATAATTATGGGCGTTGCCGCTTGAGTGACAGACAGTTGACGTATCACAACGTGAGTTTCCTGCTTCCACGATCGCCCGCCCCCCTAAACCCCGATCGTGCTCCCCCTCTTTGTCCATATTTGGAGTTTTGGCGGACGTGACGCTGTCAACATGGCGGCGGTCATCACGTCCCGGAACCTCCCACCGAGCCTCAGAACGGCTCTTCAGAAACAAACAGGTGACGTCACGGAAGCTCTGTCCATAGTTTTTACTGTCAATGGTCTCACCTGTGTCTTGTCTCCTTGTCTATTTAAGTCCTGTGCTCCCCTTGTTCTTGTCGGTTCGTCTGCTGTCTCGCACCGTGTCGTCCTCCATGTCCCTCCATGCTCCTCTGTCCTCCCCCTGGGTTACTTCTTATTGTTTGGTTGTTTTTTTTTTTTTTTGCCTTGTTGTACGTTGTGGAATTTGGTTTGAGTTTTGATTTTTAAACCTTGGCTTTGATTTGCTTCACATGTCTGTGGGTCCTCTTAGCCACCACACAACATTTATTATTCAGAAAAAATCAGAAACTTGTTCAAAAAAACCTCCCCAAATTTCCCCCCCAGTTTATAAAAATTTACAAATTCTGAGCAGAATCTGAGATTTTATTGAAGTTTTTTCTATATATTTCAAACAGCGGGCCGCTTCTTCTGAACATATGTGACATGGCAGGAAGTCGATGTGTGATGAGCTGAAGCTCTGACGGCTGCTGTGTGGATCCAGCTGCCTCATAAAGCTCGGCGCAGTCATTTCACTAAAAGCTGATCAACATTTCTTCACTTTAGGATTATGTCTATTTAGAGCCTAAAGGGCTGAAGAGTCTGTTTATTATCACACATTTAACAGATTTGCATGATATTATGTTGAAGCTGTAACATCTGCAGGCAAAGTGGTCATTTATCCCAAATAAACCACAGTCTGCTGCTGCGTTCTGTGTTTAAGGCCTTTAAACGGACATTATGCTGAAAAGCTGCTTTGACAGATTAAAACAAAATAACAGACGTGAAGTGGAAATCGATGTAATGTTTGTTTGAGGGGAGGAAGACGAGCAGAAGGAAAACAGTGACAGTTCAGAGGCGGTGCAGGCGTCCTGTTAGAAACACACACGGAAACAGTTTTATTAGATCAAAAATTAAAGAAGAGCAAAACACAGAAGACAGAGAAATGAGGAAATGAGGAAAAATCTCTGTCAAATCTAATAACAGTGATTTATTTACAAACTCCCACTGTGTGTGTGTGTGTGTGTGTGTGCGTCCTTTTAATCAGATCTATTCTTACCCTGCGTCCCTGTGGGTTTGCGGCTCGGTGTTTCATGTTCTGCTTCTTTTGTCTTACTGAAATGAAACCTTCAGCTCACACCGCTGCTTCAAATCAAATCAAATCACATCATGTTAATCAGATCGGCAGCAGCAGGACGTTAAACACTTTGAAAAACACTCTTTGATTTTCAGGAAACCAAACAAATGTAATCACAGTGGAAATCCTCTCGGACACTGACGAGGTTTATTTGTACTATTTGAATTTTTAGTGGTTTTTTTTCAGTCAGTCATGAAGAAACTCTAAAAACAGAAGAAAGATTCAAACTTTCTGAAGGTCTCTGTGTGACACACAGTCAGGAAAATGACCTGCCCTCCGTGATGGAGTCACATGGGAGCAGCGGTCACATGACCAGCACTCAGAGAGTGTCTGTCAGACCTGCAGCTTTCTGTGAAGACCTCTTTGTAGGCTGTAAAAATGCAGAGAGTCCTCTGTGTCCTTTTACGTCTCTTCTAAGTGTATTGTATAGTTTCCTTCCCGTCCTGTCTCTGACCTCCTCTGTCTGCAGTTGTGTCTCGTGTCCTTTCAGTTTTATTTTGAAAACCTGTGTTCCCCGTCAGTTTGACTTCCTCTTGTTTCTCTCCTTCAGGATGACCTGCCCCGCCCTGATGTGTCTCACCTGTGTCTTGTCACCCTCCTTGTGTTATGTCCTGTGCTCCCTTCGTTCTTGTCGGATCGTCTGTTTTTCCACGCTGTCGTCTCCTGTGTGTTCCTCTGTCCTCTGTTTGGATCTGCTTTGGTTGTCCACAGACGCTCCAGTGTTAGTCTGAACACTTTGAAATTATGCAATGACGTCAGTTAGTGGCAGCCAATAGCTACTTCTCTTACTGAGGAGCTGACGGCTCTCACAAGCAGAAATAATGAACAGAGTGTGTGTGTGTGTGTGTGACCTGATATGAAGCAGTGCAACAGGTGTGTTACAGTAAGGTTTGTGCAGATTAATCAGTGTGTGACCACTGTGGGTGACAGATGTTGTCAGCGCGTCAGTTCTTGTGTAATGCTGTGTACAGTGTGTGAATGTTATGATGTGTGTTGTTGCTTATACCAGGTTTTTCTGGAGTGTGTGAGCAGGTATTGACCACGGCCGCCTCCTGTTTGTGTTTCTTCCAGCTGGACGTGAGGATGTGGAGAATCTTCCTCTCTGTGTGACGTGTGCGGCGCTGAACATCAGCTTTTGTTCACAGCTTGAGATGAGAAGATTGAAGTCCTGATGCAGCAGGAAGTGTCAGCGGATGATGGGACGCCGTGGCAGAAGAAGCAGGATGGAAACAGTCGATTTATATATTTTGCCTGTTTTTCCTCCTCTGATCGCACTCGGAGCGCCGCGACATCTGATACCTCCAGCCGTCTTCATAAGAAGCTGCAGCGTGCTCTGACACTGCTGGAGCTTCTGGACCGATGAGAACTGCAGATCTGAGAGTGGCAGAGGGTGAGACAGATAGACGATGTGCAGAAGAAGAAGAGAGGGAGGCGGCGGTGAGGGGGGGGGGGGTCGACAGGAGTTTTAATGCTTATGCCAGCAGGTTGAAAAATGATTATCTTGCTGTCTGCTTGTGACGGTGTGTATGGAGGCCTGACAGCAGCCAGCGGCTCCACTCGTTAATAACGAGCAGTGTGTGTGTGTGTGTGTTAGGGCTGTACTGTTGTCAACTCAATCCTGACATGCCCTTTACCATCTGACTGCAGGCAGAGCAGCAAACTTTTGTCATATTTTAATATTTCATCACATTTTGCTGTTCTGCATCAGAGCAGCTGCAGATGATACACTTCATACTGAACATTACAACATCTGCATGCATTAGAATAAGCCTATTTTTAGACCAAGCTCACCTTCGTTAAGATGTTTTTATAAGCTCCTTTAGAGCTGAGAGTTGGGTCAAGTGTATTTAAACTCATCACATGTTTAATTAAATTCTATTTATTTTATTTTATTTTATTTTTGGCCATTTACAGAGTCAGAACAGTCCTTGAGTTTTAATTCTATTTTTATGTCTTTACAATGTCACCATTCAAACAACGCAGTATCGTCTGCATATAATCAATAATCAAACTGTATTGACACGGCTTCTATAAATACTAAAAGGCAGTGTGTGTCAGGGCTGCACGAGGTGGGACTCAAAGAGCAGGACGGAACACAGAGCGGGTTATCAACAGTCCAACACGGGGCAAAGCTAGAACCCACAAACAAGCGAGGCGTAGTCATCCACAGGTATTATCCAGAAGTGGAACGCTGGGGAACGACCACAGGACCATCTGGCAAAGAGTCGCAGTGAGGCCGAGGTTCAAATAATCAGCGGTTTCTAGGGGATCACAGGAAGAAAGGGGCGTGCCCAGCCCCCCGCGGCGGGTACCCAGACGTGGCTGGCCACCATGATGTGAGTCCAAAACGGGAGCAGCAGGCAGGGTCCCTGACACAGTGGTTCTAAGACTGAGCCTTGTGGTATTCCCCTGGGGACTGAAGGCTGCATGGAGGTCCTGTTTGTCTTTATTGTGACAGGGACTGACCTGTGAGGCGTGCGTCCGGCCTCGCGCTCCTCAGATATTCATGTTTTAAGTTAGTTTCCGCCCTCACTTCCCTCGTCATCATTGCCGTGGTGCCTTCAGGTATCACATTTTAAAGTATAAGTAAGTGAAATTGCTCTTGTTCTAATTAAACAGTAAATGTGAGCGATGTCCCCCGATGGCGGAATGGGAATGCCGGCGTGCTGCAGCCCACAGTCACTTCATCAGCTTAATTACTTCCACTAAGAATCCATCAAGCAATTTGACTTGGTTTCAATTAAAAGTATTATTTCATCTCTCGGAGCGCCGTGCCTGGCAGACAGCACTCAGGGCTGCGAGCGACGTCTAATCCTCCCAACTATAAAGGTCTGTGTAACCTTTCAAACACAATTTCACAAAAGACTGCTCTGTTTGTTCTGCTCGCAGAAATAAAGCTAATTACAAAAACGTCTTGACCTTTCCCTGCGGGTAATTACAGCTTCTCTTTTCTTTGCTTTTTCTTTCCCCCCGATATGTTCATCTTAATGGAAGCCTCCTCCTCCTCCATCAGCTGGACAGTCAGGAAGAAAAAGAATACCCAGATTTAAAGTTTAACTTCAGCGTCATGTGAGTGGACCTCAGCTGGTCCTTGAAGGTCACACGCAGTAAAACACAGGCTGAGCAGAAGAGGGAAAGATCCAGCATCGGGACAACCAGCCACCACAGCGGTTGCCATGACGACGGCGATGCTTTCTGGGAGGTTCAAGATGTCCTCCTCTTAAAAACCTCGAGTGCTTAATGGGGCTGGACAGGAAGCAGAAACATGCAGGTCAGAAGACACAGGTGGAGGCTGGCTGTCCACATACTTTTGTCCACATTGTGTATGTGTGTGTGTGTGTGGATGATGTGGTTGTGTAGCTGCAGTCTTCTTGTAACCCAAACACCAACATTGTGTTTTAACAGACTAATTTCTTCCTCACAGTCCACATCGTTTCCCTTCATCTGAGGGTTCTCTGGTGCCGGGCAGATGTCCAAACAGCCAGAACAGGCCAATCAGAGGAGAGCTGAACCCTGCAGTCAGCTGGAGAGGAGGGGTCAAAGGTCAGACTCTGTGTGTCAAATCTTTCTCCCCTTCAACTGCTTCCTCCACCCTTTTCCTTTTCTTCCCCTCTGTCTACCATATTTTTTCTCCTGCCTTGTTTCCTTTCCTTGTTTCCTCTCCTTATGTCCTCCTCTTCTGTCCTCTTCTTCACGATTTAAGCAGGACAGAGGGGTGTGTGTGTGTGTGTGTGTGTGTGTGTGTGTGTGTGTTATGCAGCAGTTAGCTTGTGCTCCATGTTCTATTATCATCATCACCTCAGTGTGTGGGCGTCCATTAGGGAAACTCATATACAACAATATGCAGATTCCTCCATTTGCACGGATCATAAACTCCTGCAGGCCTTCTGCTGCTGCTCCGTCATCATCATCATCATCACCACCAGCACCATCATCATCATCACCACCGCCAGCCACTGCCAGCAGCGGCGGGTGGCGAGCTGAGCATCACGGGACGTAAATTTCTGCCCCCGACTCACTCTGAGATGCTTTTATTAGTTTTCACCCGCGGTGCAAGAGTCAGTGAAGGCAGCACGTGAACATCTGAGAGGAGGCAGCGTGCAGGTGGAGAGCCAAAGGGGCGCTGACACAAAGGGTTAATTCAGGTTATTATTGGTTTGTAAATGAATAACACAAAATGATACAATTAACAACAAAACACCTGCAGATATCCACTTTATACTTTTAATTAGCTCTGAGTAATTACTGATTACTTACTAATTATAATAATATAATTATTACTAATTGTAATTTGGAGTAGTGTTTTATAATCCATGTTTTAATTGTTTTTATTTTTTTTTCTTTAAACTGCCTTTAAACACCTAAATATATTGTATTGTTGTTTTTTCTGTATTTCTGTGCTTTTATAATTTTATTTAATTTCTGATTTTTGTATTTTGTTTTTGTTGTTTCTTTCTTCTTTTGGGCCATTTTTATTTATCATGTGCATTTATTTTGAAATGCATCTATGATATATAAAAAGATTGATTGATTGTATTAAAGATGAATTTATTAATTGCAGTAGAAACTGCAATATGACAAAGATGTGACATCATCTTTGGCATCATGGCCTAAATGGAATGAGACTAGCATACGATAATATTCTGAATGCTACATGTGCTAAAAGCTAACACGCTCAGAATGACAATGCTTACATGTATAAGTCGCATATTTTTCAACATACTGATCATGTCAGCGTGCTAACAGGTATTAATAAGCACTAAAAACCTAAATATGTCATTTTTATTTATAATTAGTGAAGAAAAGCTACTGGTTCAACCTGAGGGGAGCATGAACGTCTAACAGCTGTTGAGGTGATTCACTCAAAATCATCTGGAAACCATGAATGTTGCACTGACTAACACACTGATCTGACAGGTAGCCTAAATGTTGAAACCTGGTCAGATGGTTCATCCTCTGTGGCAGTGAATCTCTATAAAACCCCACTCTTAGTAGATAGACAGTAGATACTGATGTTCTTCAGGTTAGATACAGTAAATGCACAAAATGTTTTGTGAGTAAGCAAATCAGTCAAATCCTCATGGTTCATCCCCTGGGAACCATGAATGTCTGTGTGTGAGTGTTTCACTTATTTTCGGCGTCTGCTCTGAGATATTGAGCCATTTCTTTCCACAGTTAAGCGGTGGACGGCCCTGCTGATGCTTCCGTCCCCGAGCTCAGCAGCTAGCACGGCTAACATGACAGCATGGCTCCGAGATGTTGGCAGGAACGTAGCCAAGCTGTCCACGTCTGTTTCCACACACTTCCCCTGAGTTTGTTGAAGAAAAAATATCTGTTTGTGAGTCTGGCTGCAAATGAAATCCTTTCTGTTTAACTCCTGACAAGCCTTTACTTGTTTTCAATAAACAAGTGTAATTTAACATGACAGCAGGCTGTGGTTGATCTTCAGGCTCTGACGCTCTGACGCTGGCTCTGAATGGTCGGATGATGAGTGTTGGAGTGGATGTAGGCGCTGCTGCATACGTCCTGTTTTTTTTCTGCCGGCTGTAGGTGGAGGACAGCTCAGCTAATTAATGCACCCATCACCACTGACGGTGTGAAATGATCATCCTGCTGCATTCTCAAAAACACCGAGCCCAGTCATCGTCAGGGCTAAACTGTGATTCAAGTGTTTAATAGTTCAAATTAGCAATTAGTGTGTGTGTGTGTGTGTGTGTGTGTGTGTGTGTGTGTGTGTGTGTGTGTGTGTGTGTGTGTGTGTTAACACGTTCTAATTTGTTCATTCAGTGTTTCTACTTATTTCTTTGAGTTGTTTTTTTTTTCTAACACCTTTGTAGCCATGGAGGACTGTTATCAAAGCTCCTCTCCAAGGATGACTACACAATGTGAACGCACACACAGAGACCTCACACAAACTCACTTCAGGAGAAAAACAAATATGGAGGATGATGGACGCAGGAGACGTTGTAAGGACACACGTGTTGTTGCCGTGGTTCCACCAGTCGGTCTGTTGCTCTTTAACCCTCGGGCGTCATCGTGGACTTTTTTTGTCCATTTGGGTAAGTCGTGCCTCTTTACCTGGCAGCCATTTTCTCTGTGTTGGTGCATATGGCACAAGGTTTTGTCTCTAGACAAATTTTAGAATTCAAATTTACATTTTTCTAATACGTCACCAGAACATGGTGAAACACGCTCTATGGTCACGTGCTGTTCCTGTACATCAGGCGAACACCAGGCGAGGTGTGTGGTGGCGGGTTGGTGCGGACGTGCAGGTTAGTTTATGAGAATTACTTTTGTAAATGTGCATCAAAGTCGGCAGAAAATGTGGCTTCTTTATTATTTGTATTTAACGACTCCACAAGCAGCATCAGGAGCAGCGTCTCTCTCAGCGAGGGTTGTTTTCCCTCCAGCAGCAGCAGCATCTGGTGATCTGCAGACCTCCCTCCTCGATCCCACCCACCGACAGCACACACCGCGCTCCTCTCCCTCCAAGTCTTCATCGATTTCCAGCAAACAGTTCCCTCCTTGTGTACAACGAGGGCTCGTCTCCGACAGCTGAGGCCGGCTCGTAGCCCGTGGCGATCGTCTGGAGTGGACGGGTGCGCGGGGCGGACAAAGAGCGGCCTCAAAGCGGCGGCAGCGGCGGCAAGTGATGGCTCCAGACGTTGTCTTTCATTAGACAGCTGACAGCTCCGCTCGCAGCCGCTCCCAGTGATTGGATGAAAAATATATAAAGAAAGAAGAGGAATGCTCTTCACGGAGTTCAAGTGGCAGTTTGCACAATGCGAGCTATTGTGGCTGAGAGGATTCGAGCAGCAAACAGCAGCCGTGTTATTGAGCAGAGCGCCGGAGGAGGCCTGCGTGTGGCCAGCAGGGACCTTGGGAGGAAAGCGCCGCTCAGAGCTGCCAGCAGGCGGATCTGTACGTCTTATCAGCAGATATTCATGACGGCAGTCAGATTTCATATTCAGATACAGCTCGCCTCTGTTCTGCCGTAAACTGTGCCGCCTGAATGGAAAGTTCCTGCTATCGTTCACTCACTGAGGCCCGTGAAGAGCTCCTTCAGTCTGGAGTTCATGAACCAAACCCTCATTTCCTCATTTTAGCCAAGAATTCCAAATTAAAGCTCTTCCTGCGGCTGTTGCTCTCACTCAGCAGTTCATACACATCACAACCTTTGACCTCTGCCCCATCACTGACTTCATGACTTCTCCTTCTCCCCCCGTGGTCTTATTTTCTGCTCTGGCGCACTGATCACAGCCAGAGTCTTCGTTCGTGAGTCCACTTCCTGTTCCTGACACAAATCTGAAACTGAAACTATATCTGTAGTTTGAAAGGACCAGAATTATTACTATACCAGCTCCATTTATGCTGGACTGTATTCACACAGAATCACATCGTTTCCCTGGTTTTTCTGTTTTGTTGTATTTCCTGTTTTTTTTCCGGTCCCTCTGATTGGCTCATTGTTGTCACCTGCTGCTTCCTGTGTGTGTTCTTCCAGCTGCGTCTCCTCCTGCTCTTTGGCTTCATCTCAGGTTGGCCTGCTTTGATATTTCTGTTGTTTATTATACATTATTATTGGTTTGTCTGCCCTTTAACCATTTCACCACAGACCAGAGGGGTGTTGTACCACGACAACAAGTTGGACAGAACCAGTGGGACAAAGCCAGGCGACTGGTACCAGGACATTAGTCATGAAACTCCTGTTGTTTAGGTACAGATCACTGGCTTTAATATGAAGATTGGAGGTCAGTTGTCTCTTGGACACATCCTGGTCCAGTCCAGGTTCCTGTAGGTCCAGTGTCAGAGCGGCACTTCTCTAAATAACCCTGGACCTCCACTGTTTGCCTGAAAAAGAGTCGAACTGTTGGAAAATGTCCTGAACGAGGTGAAAACGGTGTAATTTCCCTTTAAGAGATAAGATAAGATAAGATAAGATAAAACTTTATTAATCCCGAAGGAAATTCTTGTGCCAGAGGTATCAAGTTACATTAAATGCAGTTAAGTACAGAGTATAAGAGTATAAGTGTCACTATAATCCAAAATAAGAGTACAGTACGCAGTATGAGCACAATATATGATACATGGATACAATATGGAGATGTGAGGTGCTAAGTAAACATAAATATAGACCAGTGGAGGGAATGACAGTGATGCCTGACATGATTATCTAGCGCTTCTCCCTACAGAAAGGGGAGGAGTTATACAGTCTGAACAGTCTTAACAGGAGCCGCCACACACAGCCTGATAACAACACGTGTCGCCTCTGAGAAACACACTCAGCATCTTCAGATTAAACCAAAGTGATCGCAGACCCAGCGAGGTTATTTGAACCTTTATTACTTTTCCCCGTGTGAGTCTCTTGTCAGAGCTGCTTAGCCTCCACTCCCACCAACAGCCAGGCTGGAAGATGTGAATAATTCATGCTAGCTGTGTTATTTATGTATTCATGGAGGTGTGTGTGAGTGTGTGTGTGTGTGTGTGTGTTGGACAGTGAATGAAGACATCCACTGGAGCTTTTAGATTTTTTGTTACAGTAGTGTCATGAGATTGGATTCTGATGCTGTTTCACAAAGAGATGTCGCCCGATGAGCCGCGGACAGAGGACGGCCTGTTCTGCCTTTTGTCTCCGTCTCTGACTGACTGGATGTCAAACTCACTGCGTCACTTCACCCCAACAACAACTTCAGAAAAAAAAAAGAAAGAGAGAAAGGGCTGGAAAGCCCGCAGAGCCTCGGGCCAGGGGCTTCCCTCCGCCACCATCACTAATCGCATTTACCGCCGCGTCCTCTGACAGCAGGCGGGAACAGACGCAGTAATCTGGGAAAAAATGAGGGAGTGGAGGGTTCACGGAAAAAAGCGACGAGGAGAGCCAGGAGATAAGAGGGAAGTCAGGAAGCCGACGACAGATAGCGGCTGCTCCGATAACGGCTGCATCACAGAGCTGATCAGCAGCAGCAGCTGTTAGCACTGATGTAGTGATCTGAGATGACACAATATCAGCACAGCTCTGGAGTCCCTCCTCACAAACTGCTCTCATTTTAAAATATTGTTTTTAACTTTAAATCTTCGTTTTATTGGGTAGTTCTGAGCCCAGAATTTCTTTCATTTTCTCGACTTAAAGTCAAATTATTTGACTTCAAAAGATGATTTTCTTACAAAAAGGGAGTGAATCTTGATGATATCAGTTAATGTGGAATATAAAGAGCACTCCGCTCTACAGCTGGTGTGAGTGTTGTTGAGGCTGTGAAAACACAAATACAGAAATATATATATAGCATGTGCAGCTCCTGTGTGGAGACATGTGTTGACATTCTGATTTCTGTTTATTTACATTTTTGTAATCAAAGAAATTCAACATGTGTGTTGTTTCCATGGAGACGTAGGACTTTGTGTTACAGTAAACAATGAGTGAACAATGCAAACAAACATCCAGAAATGGCCATTCATAAACATAATATGATGTAACCTTGCTAGCTCGAGAGGCAGACTGTGCTAATGTTGTCAACGTTAAGCTGAAAGAAAGGAGAAAAAATTTCATTTTTTTGGCTTTAAACCAGGAGGTCTGCTGTAAAACAGCTGTGCATCCAGATGTAAATGTATTCACTGAAGCTGAGCAGGTGAGTGTGGCCCGGGTTTGTGCACAGGCAGAGACTGACTCTGTGATCCTGACTCTGGGATCCTGTCAGTGACTCTGGACCAGGCTGTTTCAGCCAAAAACAACAAAAAAACTCTGAAAGGTTAAGAAGCTGCTTCCAGCGCCGCGCCGCTGTAACGGACACAGCAGAGCGCCAAGAGTCCCCGAGACGGCATCTGATTCCACCTCCCTCCCTAATATCTGGAGGAGAGCTGCAGGGAAATCTAACGGTGTGACTGATGGAATTAACCGCAGGAAATCTCCCCGGAAGACACTCGGCTAAATGACGCCTCAGTCATCGGTGACGGAGGGTGATTATGGCGACGACTGAGGGGAGTCCGACAGCAGAGAGAGAGAAGAGGCTCAGCTGATCTCACAGCAGTCTGAAAACATTTCTTTGAGTCTCATCCAGGAGGATCGGATCAGTCAAACAAGGTCTGATAAACTCTCAGACTCTGTTTGAACAAAGAGTGGAGCCGAGTCCTGGCTCAGCCTCTGAGGCTCACTTCCTGCTAGCAGCATCATGTCAGTGATTGAGCAACTACTGGATGGATTTGCCTTAAATGTCCATTCATCATCCCCTGAGGATGGCTCCTAATGATGTAAGAGGTCTCTTACCTTTTTTCCTTTGATATCTTCGTCGCCATTCATGAATATTCATGGTGCCCAGAGGATTCGTTCTGTTCTTTCAGTGCCATCATGAGTCAAACCTCAAGCTGTCCCGACAGCTCAGAAATGTCTGTGAAAAACTAAGAACAGGAGCCTTATAGCTCTTCATGGTTCCCAGAGGATGAATCCCAAACATCTGAAAAAACTTCTTTAAAGTCATTTCTTTAATAATCTCCGGACTTTTCACTAATACGTCACACCTTTGACATCTTTGTCACCATAAATGAATATTCATGGTACCCAGAGGATGTTGTTGATGAAGATTCTCAGTCATCCAGGTCATAATACGTAGAGAAAATTGAAGCAAGGCGTCTGGACTTGTAGAGTTTTCTTGAAGACGTTTTGCTGCTCATCCAAGCAGCTTCATCAGTTCTGATCCCAGGATGAATCCTAAACTCCTATTCTCTCCTCTTGGTGTCATAGTGAAGTCTAAACTCTACTTGTGTTACTTTTTTTTTACAGTGCTACTCCTCTGGCCTCTAGAGTCAGTAATTTTTAATTTTCAGTTATTTTTATATTTTAAACATGTCGGCTGAATCGGCTGGAACGAGCTGAACTGAAGCTGCTTCAAGGACCTGAAGGAGAGGTTCTGCTCCCAAAGTGAAGAATCAACTTTACAAAAATGCAAAAAAAGAAACAAACAAAAGAAATCCTACAAAAAAATCCTTCCGAGGATCAGATTAACTCCAGGCAGACAGCATCCAGCACCGGTTCTGTCACATGTCAGACTGCGGGCCTCTGCACTGTATCTGTCCCTCATCACACAGCCCATGAATAAATTAGCTCATAAAATTTTGAGGCGGGAGCTGCAGCCGGCAGATTCCTGATCCTCACGGACACACGGGGGACGTCTCAGTTTTGTTTTCCAGCGTCGGGTCGACAAGCCGCTGACCCACCGGCGTCTTCTTCATCTCGGCAGCGACTGATGGAGCGGGAAGCCGCCTGCAGCCCGACCTAAATGTTTAAAGGCGCCCCGAGGCCCCGTAAGCAGAGCCAATAACCGAGAGACGGCTGTTTGCCGCTGCTGTCCATGAAAAAAACATTCAGCCCCAACACTCGTCCATATGTATGACCGTGTTTATGACACCGCTGAATTATTGCCTGGGCTGTTTGCTTTGTTTGAACATTGGATTCATACGTGCAGACCGCCGTCGGTGCGCTTCAGCGCGTCTGGTTCTCTGATATGAAATCCGAGGTGCCTGAAGGCAGCGTGATGGAGTGGGATGCTGCAGACAGCAGAGTTCAGCCCAATCTGAAGGAACTGGTGGAACCAACCAAAGCAACAGAAGGATCATTTGTTTTAATGGCTGCATCAGAGCTGCCATCAGCTCCAGGACGCTCTGATCAGCCGTAACATCCCGAGTACTGACGGGAGAGTGACTCATCTGGTTGTAAGTCAGGGAATATTCTGTCCTTGATGTTAATGTTAGACGTGGCACAAAGGGACAGACAGAGGAATCTGACTGACTTTGACGAGGACGGATATGTACTGTGAGGGTCAGAGTGGACTGAACAGCCAGACCTTTATCCATCTTCCTCCGCTCACAGCAGAGGTGAGGTGGTTATAATCTGTTTTCATTTCTATGCCGATGATCCTCAGCTTTACCCTCTGACTGGCCTGTGAGCGTTTTTCTCCAACTACATGAAAATAAAACTACAAATATCATCAACATCTCACAAACAGTATCAGGACAGCACTAGGACAACATGTGCACAGCATCGCTGCAAATGTCTTCTCCAAATACCAAACCTCCAGATACCACAGCACACCTTCAGAGGTCGAGCGCAGCCCCTGATCGACAGGGCCTGGACCTCTCACACACACAAACACACACACTCACACAAGGTCTGACTTACATGTTATATTTATGTAATTTGTTTGTATTTCATTGTTCGGCTCCATTTGATCTAAAGAAAGTCGTTCTCTGGCATAAATTCTTCAGGAAATGAACACATGCTTGAAATTCGTTGGTAAATACCTCTAATGCAGCCTCAGCTCTGCTACCAAGTGACACCTTCTTTCAAGGAACTCAAGTTTTTTTAAATAAAAAATGTACGGATGTATTTTCCAGCATGAAGGTCTGAATGCTTTCACAGCCTCCATACTACCAGGAATTTAATTATAGTAGCAGAACATGAAGAGCTTTGTGCTTATTCTGAAGGCCTGAAAGAATTCGCATTCAAATAAGCAGAGAAACATGTAGTCTGACTGCATTTATTTCCACCGATGGATTCTTTCTAAAGTGACTTTTAAACTGTTTTTTTTAATTATCAGACACAGATTTTAATGATTCATATCTTGAAGACAGAATAAATTCATGTCTTTAAAGTGTGGGTCACTACTTTCTTCAACAAAGACAATGGAAACATTATAACTATATAAAAATTAAACTATATTTTTGTTATTTGGAATAGTGCAGAAAAGATAAACACATTTATGATACTTATAATTTCATAATTTAACTTCTGGAGGCTAAATACAATCAATGCTTATGTGTCAAAACTTGTAGTTCACGCTGCAGCCACTGGGGGCTGGCTCAGTCATTTCCCATAGACTCCCATGTTCTCTTCTAGGGTGTGTGTCTTTTTTTTTATAAATCTAGTTATGGGCGTTGGCGCTTTGAGTGACAGGCGGTTACCGTATCACAGCGCGAGTTTCCTGCTTCCTTGATCGCCCGCCCCCCTAACTCTGCTCGAGCTCCCTGTCTTTGTCCGTATTTGGAGTTTTGGTGGACGTGACACTGCCAACATGGCGGCGGTCGGAGCGTCCCGGAGCCTTAAAACAGCTCTTCAGAAACAAACGGGCGACGTCACAGGAGCTCTGTCCATAGGTTTTACTGTCAATGGCCTCCACCACTGAGCATCACACTGGAGCTGATAGCTGCAGGGATGGATGATGTGATGGTTACTGTCTGTCTCTCACTGAGGCACTTGTTTGAAAAATATTTGACTTAAATGAAGACTTCAAACTTAAATTTCAGATAAAACAATGATGTTTCTCTGATTGAATGTATCTGCAGACATCCTGTGAAGCACAGAGGGAGACTCAAACACACAAAGAAATATTAGGAGATGAGAGGCGGACAGTGGGCTTTTTGTTGTGTTTCATTATTCGTGGGCGTATCAGCTTCCTAACACAGCGGCTCCTCGCTGCCAAGCCTTTTCTGGAGGCAGAGGCTAAGTAAGCACGCCGCCGCTGCCAGCAGTTTGTTGGCAAACGCCAACCGCCACCTGCTGCTGCTGTCGAGGTGGCGTCGCCGCGACCTGGCAGAGCATCTGGCAACCAGAGAGCCGGCAACGTCCCCCGAGGGCCCGGCTCAGTCACTGCCAGCCAGCATCACTCTGACTGTGGAGGATTTCAAGGGTGGAACATTCAATGTATGCTGGATATTTATCATGTTCTGCAGAACATAACTGTTCAGAGGAAACTCAAACCACAGCACGAGCGCAAGAAACAGATCTCTGTACGTTCAGTCCTCAGCACTTTGCTGAATGTATCTAGTTTAGACTAATGATGAGGAGCATCACACATAATGATCTAACATACTGAATTCTGTCTACACTAGCAGCTTCGGGCTAATGTGGTGTCGTAACTGTCTTTTTTAGACTTTATGTTTTTTTTAAAGCTAATTTTGCATAATTTAAGCTAATGTACAGGCTGACGTTAGCTTTATACTGTCAATAAGTCCAGTGTTGTCCTCTGTAGGCTAACGTGGACTTATTTTGTTTAAACTAATGTAACCGTGTCTTCAACAGATCTGTTAATGCTGATGTGTTGAAGTTGTTCTTCATCCTCTCTGTCCTGTCTCCCTCTTCTTCTCCTCTCTCTCTCTCTCCTTCATCCTCTCTGTCCTGTCTCCCTCTTCTTCTCTCTCTCTCTCCTTCATCCTCTCTGTCCTGTCTCCCTCTTCTTCTCTCTCTCTCTCCTTCATCCTCTCTGTCCTGTCTCCCTCAAGGTTTCTTCCTGTTGGGAGTTTTTCCTGACACTGTGATCTTAAAGGAGGGTCAGGCTCTGGGTCTCTGTGAAGAGCTTCGAGACAGTTCTGGTTGTAAAATGAGCTGTATGAATAGAATGAATTGAATTGTAGCGGTTTAACAGCTGTAAATTAACTACAGTCTGTTTTATTTAAGAATACAAAGACAAAAGCTGCTTTTGTCTTAAAAAAAAAAAATATTACACGAACAACTGTGCACCAAGACCAACCGTCCACAGATTATTGGTCTGTTCGCAGCAGGAGTCTCGTATGGATTGAGTTTTCAGACATGTGGGGGGGTCGATCGGTGCCGCTCAGGGCCTCAGGGAGGTACGGAGGAATCCCGACCTGGACAAGTGTCCACGGAGTGATCGTGAATCTTTATTGCATGAAACAGTCTTATTTATTCGTTCTGTTTGCTTCTCTGACTCTGACGCATTTTTAATGAAGCACAGCTTTTCAGTCACATTAGCGGCTCTGACCCCAGCTTCAGTTCATAGCTCCAACACTGTGATGGTAAACGGTGCAATAATGATCTGCAGTTGAGCTGAAATAAAAGTGACAGCTGGCAGTGATCATGCAGAGCATATATCTAATTGAAGTTAATTCCAGCAGAGTCCCTGCAGCTGCAGAACGTGCGCTTTCTTCAACATGATTTTACAATTATTTTTTTTATTCTAAGTAACGGAAACATAAAAACACGTCCTACCGGCAGATGTACTTTATAATTATTTTACATTGTTTTCTAGGAGGCGCGACTCTTTTCCCAAAGTTTTGATTTGTTCATAAAAATGTGTGAATCTTTCTGAAGAGCGGTGTGGGAGGCTCTGATGATCGCTGTGTTGGCAGCACCTCAGTCCACCTGAACTCCCACCATGTCCACATATAGTCAAAGAGGTGGAGAGTGTGTGTGTGTGTGTGTGTGTGTGTGTGTGTAGCTGAAGTGTGTGGGCAGTCACAGAAGCAGGAAGCTGTGTGAAATTTAAAGTCTTAATTAAAACGAGTGGCATACAGACTGTTTAGCCGTCCGTCCAAAATAATCCTCGCAAAAGGCTGTGAGTATATTTCTGCTGTGAAGGTTTATCGTGGGGATTCTCTCAGCCTCTAGTGGCTGTCAGATGAAGTGCAGTTAGTTCAGTTTTTCAGGTCTAAATGTTGCTGCTTGGTTTTGATACGACCTTTTTTCACACCTCTCCCTTTGTGTGAGGAGAGAGATTTGGTCTGGTTTGTGTTAAAGCAACAAAATACAACATTAAAGCCCTGTGGAAATACACTCGGGGCAAAGCTGTCGTAGTTCGACTGTTGTTTACATGCGGCTTTTGTACGAGACCCGGACACTGTCCCTGTGAACCGGAAGTATCACGTCACTAGCTGCATTCGCATTCAGACCTGAGCCAGATGTAAGCCAGTCCAGCTAGATCCACCTCCGAGAGGGGGACTGAAATATCCAGATACTTTTCTTAGCTGAGGAGTGGATAACTTCACTAACAGACAGCTTTATTCTAAGTGGGAAAAATCTACAGACTAACCCTTTAATGTGGTGTTTTTCACATAAAGTATTTCTACTGTGACTCAGACTGGAGTAGGCTGACTTTCAGGTGTCGATCTGACATGATGTTTTCTGAATGACTGCAGTGACAAAATATTCAACCTGGAAGTAATAAGTCAGTCAGCTGCGTGTCACTCTGACTTTTGAAGGCAGATGTCGGGTTTTTGTTCCTTCAGGCTGCAGAATGGAGAGTTTTTAAAAGCTTTTTCAGAAGCTTCATCGTGCTCTGTGCTCTGCTTCTTATCTCAGGTCCCACATCAACTGAACGGAGGTTAGAATGGACCGTGTCTCTTTATTTTTATGTTTCCCTCCCTCATGATCATGTTTTAGCTCTGTGGGTTACATAAGAAGAAGAATAGAGATGAAATGAGGATTAAAAGGTGCCCCCCTCCCGTCAGCTGCTCTGTGACAGCGAAGCTCAACCAACACACACATCGCTGAGCTCTGATCGGTCCATGAAAGATAATCAGATAATCATTGGTTCTGTTCACAGACGACGTATGTACTGACGAACTTTTTACTAACTCTTACTTCGGCGTGTTGCAGGTTTGAAGTGGTGCGATTGTTTGGAGAGCTCTTTCACATTTCACACTCTCATGGCACACACCCACTCAGACTCAGCACACTCGCTGGTTAGGATGCTACAGAGTCCAACCGCAAATAAACACCACCAGAAGTCTAAGTAACACAAACTATTACTGATGAAGGATTACAGGAGTTAAACTGTGGTGCTCCAGCTTTGACTCGGGGTGTGGGTGTGGGTACAGGTGAACCTTCACTCAGGACTCCAGGGGTTAAATCCCCCCCTGACGAATACACAGGATAATAAAGTTCTGTCATTGATTGAACAGCTGAATGCCTCCTTTATGCTTCCTCACTCCTGTAGCCTTGTGTTTTACTGAAGAAGTCTATATTAAAGATTTTTGTCATTACTGTATAAACACAGGCTGTCTAGACACGACCTATCGAGCCGGAGCTGTCCTGTGAGCTGTGTTCACAGGATGTGAGATGAAGCGGCTGAATCTGAGGCTCTGGACCAGCGTGGGTTTCCTTCAGGATAGCTGACAAGTGGTGGGATGCTTTGACCTCTGACCCCCCCCCCCCCTTTCCTCTGCCCTCCCACTCATCACTCCTCCATCCATCACCCGACCAGCATCATCTGGGTGCTGTTTAATTTCTCGGAGTGCTTCGATCATCAGCCGATCGCTCCGAGAGGAGAAAACAGACACTTCCTGTTACACATAAACCTTCAGCCAGAGCGAATATGTTGCTGCTGCTGAGGAGCGATACACAACCATTGTTCACCAGTGACTGAGTCAGCTGACCCTGCAGTGGTTGGAGGGCAGAGGTGGAGATGGAGCCCCACAGCCCATATGGAAATCTAATAATCCCACATGTCCCCTACATCCTATACATATTACATATATATATTAAATATACTTAGTTACTACATATATAGCATGTCCATATTTTTATATATGAACTTTTAATATACATGTAATATACGCTGTGTGCGTGTCTGACAGTCTTCCTGTGCTGTGGCCTCCTGCTGTTTGTAGTTGGTACTGCACGCCTGATGGCATTTTACATCTAGCACACTTACAGTACTGTTATCTGTCTTTATGAATAAAGGAGCTGGCAAACTGGCAGAAAATGTTAAAAATGTTAAAAAAAAAACGCTTCTGCCTGCAGACTCAGCAGAAAATTAATTATTGATCAGGCACATCAATAATGCATCATCAATAGAAACCAGGAATTCTTTCTGAGAGCTTCAATTCTTCGTTGGTTTGCTCTGATTTAACTCTTTTAAAGTGAAGAACAGTGATCAGCATTTTACTGCTGTTCACATGCAACTGCTCACACACACACACACACACACACACACACATGTAGAGCGTGATCGTCCCTCTGACAGCCAGCTGTTGGTGAAACGTCAACTGCCTGTCAGTTGAAACACCTAGCCGCTCTCTGATCTGTCTGTCGCACACACACACACACACACACACACACACTGTGACAGTCTCTCTGTCTCTGTGGGTCAGGACGTCGGATCGCTCTGAGGGGAGATGAATGCTACGAGCTAATGGAAGTTAACAGTCCACGCGGAGCGGCTGCATTGTGATCATCCATGAAATAACTCTGTAAAATATAAAAAATAAACGGCGAGCTGAGAGCTGAGCGAGGCTGACAGAAGCACAAAGACATGTTAATGAAAATAGACAGAGTACGTGACTTAGCACACATCCAGAGGAGAGCTCAGACACAACCTGCCTCTGTGAACAGAACAGTGGCAGCTAATGCTTCAGAAATGACGCCGTTTTATTTTTGATCTTTATTTGATTTACATTCATTTAAATTTCTCCTTTTTTTTCAAAATATGTTTTCACAGGGCTTTGGTCTTAAATTCTCTTTTGTGGTACTCAATTAATGAATTAATAATCATTAATAATATTACTGTTCTCTCTATTGTTTCATGTATTAATGTCTGAAATGTGCAGGAGTTGTAGAGGATGCTGTGGCGGCTGCATGTTGATGTAAATGAGGAAAAAACCCGTGCAGGATCTCATCTGAAGCCGGCGGCTGCCGAAGACTCAGATGATCCCCGAGGTTTAAAAAAAAACAAAAAAAACACGCAACACACTGACGATTCCTGGCAGGAGGACCGCAGGGACGGACACACAACAAGGCTCTGCTGGAGGGGAAGAAGAAGAAGTCCTGACAGCTTTTCTTTTCTCAGGAAGAAAGAGAAGACAGAAAGGTTCGGTCCAAAAAGTGAGGTTGTTGAGAGTTGGTGTCTGTTGGTGATCTGACAGCAGACAAACACTGTCTGACACAGTCAGTCACACAGGGATCACATGTCTGTGCCTCTGCTGAAGAAGCAGCGACTTCATTTAATAAGAGGACGGGTTCAATTAAAAAAATGTTCTTTGATCAACTTTTTAAAAAAGCACCAATAAACATGTATTTCAGTAATTAAATAGCAGCTGAATGCTAACACCTCTTACCTGAGTAAGGCATGCTAAGCTAGGCTAAAAGCTACAGTTAAAGCCGCTCATCTGACTATCCTGGGTAATACATTTATTAAGATTTTACATATTTTTGCTTCAATTATAGCATTAAGAATATTAATATTAATATTCTTAATGCTATGATTGAAGCAAATGTTTTGTTTATATTAAGTTTAAACTGTTCTGCCACTTTAAATAGATTGTTTGCGCTGCACTTTGAGATCAACCTACTTTTTTTATTTTATATTAAATCATTGGTTGTAGATGTGTCATGTCGACTTTCCTGCAATCTGATTGGCTGTGGGGCGGGCGCTCACGATTTGCGGTGGTGAAGCGAGGCAGGTGAGCGAGCGGCAGCGGAAGTTAGCATGTCCGAGGAGCGAGAGTGAGACGAGGCGGAGGATTAACACCGGAAACTGCGCTGGAAAAGTATTATTTACGTGAAAGGAACCACTTGATACATCTGTAGACCGACGGAGAGCAGAGAGCGAGCACTGTGAGAAGTTACGCTGCTGTTGACGTCAGTATTGTGCGACTTCTTCTTGCTAGCTAGGCTAGCTGGATGCGTTGTATGGAGAAGCGACGGGACGTCAAGGGCAGCTGTGATGGAGGAAGCAGCCTTCAGCCTGCTGCAGGGACGGTGAGTACACAACGTTTGTCTGTGTTTGTGTAGAGTATCTGAAGGCTGTCAATCACCCAGAGATTAAAATCCAGGGACCTGGACTCACTGTGATTTTATCTTGGATGTAAGAGAGCTGTAACTTTGACCTTCTCTGATGTCTGATCACTTTTGTTCTGTGTTTTTTTGTTTGTTTTTTGTTAAATAAGTGGGTTGTCATTGGTCAGACAGCAACTGAGCCCTTCATATAACAGGGGCACATGACAGAAATGACCAGTTATGGCTGCTTTACAGTCATTTATCAATACAGATGTGTTATTTATTGATTTCCATTTTTTGACCATTCCAGAGGTCACTTCTCAAACACACTGTGTCCCAGTCTTGTCCTAGAAACCGTGATGTATGTGTCCCTGTGGTGTGGAGGTCTGACGGTGGACAGCTTTGACAGTGACTAACCCTGGACAGATGTTTGTAATGACACATGTGTGAGTGGACGTGAAGCCCTCACAGTGTAAACAGGGTTTTGAGGCTCAGTGTGACTTCTCTTAGATTTTTAGAGGTTGTTAAATGTGGAAAAGTCTCTCACACATTCCATGAGGAGCTAAGCTAATTTGTTTGTTTGGTAGATATCCACTCAAAATGTCTGTTATTCAGATGTTTTTAGATTTTTTAGTTTAGTTATTTGTGGAATATTGGCAGCTCACACGCTCGGAGTGTTTGCTGTCATTGACCAGCATCCTCTAAGACATTTTAACATCAGCATCTCTACCTCTCATGAACAGCGCCGCTGTGGCTTCGATCACGTCCTCCGTCCACCGCCATGCGCTGCTCTCGGCCCTCCGTGTGTGTTCTGCAGCTCATATTTGCTGCTGGGATCTGTTACACAACAAACTCCCACCAACCGGCTCACGTAACAGGCCTCCCACTCCCCTCTGTTGGGTTCGCATCTCGCTCTGAACCCAGCCGGCCCACGCCAACCTGCAGGTCACTGTGCTGACCACCGTGACGCCGCTCTGTGCTCGCCGTCTGCTCTGATTGGACGCGGGGAGAGGGCAGGGCCTGGTGACTCCTACGCAGAGGTCACATGATTCTCTATAATATGATAGGAAGTGATGAGAAAGTAGCAGCAATTACAGCTTTTCATGTGAGACGACAGATAGATGATGATGAACTTTGACTTTCTTCCTTCAGGAGGTTTATTTTCATAATATACTGCTTTAATTATTTTTTTTATTAAGAAACACTTTGGCAAGTTTACACTAAAATATTTAATGTGTTAGAGCAGCTTCTGCTGAAATACAAATTAAATAGTATTTTTTAGAGATGAATATATATCCTTAAAGAAGAATGTAGGTGACACAAATCCATTAAAAGGAAGGAAACTTAATATTATATATATATATATATATATGATATAAAAGCATGCAGACAGAATAAAGGAAAATACAATTAAAACAATAAAAATACTTGCTTGTCCTTATAGAATGTTGATTTAATAAATAATGATAATGATAATTGGTCAGCCTGTCAAGTATTGTGTTAATACGTGATTCAATAGCTTAAGTATAAATTGAAGAAAGTGCCCAGGACATTATGTTAAACACATACATCAGACAAACATTTATAATGTGACATTTTCTAAATGAAAAAGTACCACGTCACAACGTTTTAGAGACAAAACCAGATGAAACAGCAGAGAAAACATGCAGAGCTGAACAAAAAGGAAGCCAGACAGACAGAGAGAGACGCAAACTGCAATGGAGGAAAAAACAGAGAGCTAATGAAGTTTAATCAGAGCTGGCAGTTCCTAACGAGATGTTTTCGTGTCCTCATTACGTCAAAGCAACTTGCTGCAATAGGACGAAAGCAAATACGACCTCAGAGAAACCGACTTCCCGCTCGCTGCTTCTCTTTCCTCCCCGTCACAGAGCATCCACTGTGGATGTGAGTGGCATGAAGCTGGTGGAAGCATCGGAAAGCACACACACACACACACACACACACACACACACACACACCTCGCCTTAACTCTCTCACACACTCACGGTGTGTGTGCAGTAGCTGGACCACTGTGAGATCATGTACAAGTCCCATAAATGCAGCTGTTACAGAACGTTAAAGCCATAAATGACTTTTAGGAGCTGGACTTAAACATGGTGCAAATTTAAATACATAGAGAACTTTTGCTGAGCTCAGAGACCATGTAAAATTTATAGGTTTCACCAATTTAATGAAGGGTCGTGGCCATATGGAAAAAATGAAACATACAGCAGATGAATGAACATTAAAAAAATCTGGATGTAGTCCTGGATTTTCAAGAAAACATATCGTCAGATATTCTACTAATTTCTAACTGTATAAACTCTCTGTCTTATAAATTTCATATTTCTTCTTGTTAACTAAGAGATAAATTAAAGGTCAATAACACAAGTTACAATTTAGTAAAGCATTTCCTTGGAGAGCCTCGGCATCAGTAATTAAAATTATACATTAAAAATACCGTATAATTGATCAGCTCATATTTTAAGCTGTAGAACAAAAACCTCTGAAACTAAAAACACATTTTTTGTGTGTTTGACAGATTTAGTTGCCTTCTGTTTGTTTACACGTTTAAGAACAGGCAGGGGGAATTTAGTTCTGACTGTGGCAGCGCTCTGAGAAACAAAGTAAGCTGTAACATCTGAAATAAGGGGCTCACGACAGGATGCAGGCCTGCGGTGAACTGTGCAGCGCACAGCGATGCAGAGGGTTTTCTTTTTCTTTCTTAAATAGCAAAAAAAGTGTGGAAAAAAACTCCAATTAAATATTTTGGAGTAGGTGTTGTGACCTCGCTGGTTCCTCTTCCTGCAGCGCTTCATCAGCCGGGCAGCTCATACTGGTCTAATAAGACCACAACTCAGTCTGCAGAGAAGCTTCTGATCCTCACCACAGACATTAAAACGTCCCGACAAACTCGACAGCAGCATGACAGTGGTCACTAACACAGAGCTTGTCAAAGCTTGCAAGTAATATATTGATTATAAAGGGGCCGGATCATACAACAGATCTGCTGTAATATATGCCAACACAGGCTTTTTTAAGAGGAAGCTCGCTTTGATTTGTAGTGTGAGTGGATCACCGGGCTGTTAGGACATGGTGAGTGTGTGTGTTCTTTGTTCCAGGCATGGATTAGGAGGAGGTGAGTTTGCCTCCTTACTCAGAAAGGATAGATTCCTTCTGAGATACAAATACGTTGTTTTATGTTTTTACTTGTCCGACCTCAGAGCTCACTGGCCCGAGGCGAGCGGGCAGCCGTTAATGTGCAGCCCTGACTGTGACGCACGGAGCCTCTGTGATGTCACATACACATATCTATGAGTCTGTGTGGGTGCTTCAGACTGTCGCCAAGTTGGCAGCGTCTTAGTCTGCATTAAACCGGTTAATTTAAATAGAGGCGAAGCGGTGGAGCAGGGATGGGTGAGCACAGAGACCCAAACCCTTTACACAAGCTTATCCTGCTGTAAAGTTGGACATTTGAAACTGGAGGTCTATGTCTGGAGCCAGCAGTGATGATGTACACATCAGGAACAAACTGTACCTTGTCGTATTTATATTTATGTTACGGTACTCGTGAGTTTAATGATGTTCATCAGCCTCTTTTCTTCTTCCTTTCACTCACTGCCCAGGCAACAACTGCAGCTGCTCTTCCTCGACTTCTCTCTCTCTCTCTCTCACACACACACACACACACACACACACACACACACACCAGTGAAAGGAAATCACAGTGAGGCCACAAAGCTTTTCTCTCGCCGCCGGTCTTTCTCTCTGCCGCTTTATCAGATTTCTTATTGAAGAAAAGAACCAATCAGATGTCAGTACTCAACACTTTTAACCTTCATCTGCGCATATCAACGAGCACATTCAGATGGAGATAAAGGAAGGGTGATGTTTCAAACACCGACTCCTTCAGGTGATTTCTCTCTCTCTCTCTCTGTTGCCGGCTGATGACTCGTTCTTCGTGCCGGTCACGGAGCAGCGTTCAGATTTCTGTCCGACTTCAATCAGCAGCGTTTGATCAGGGTGCCCTGCGCTCCTTGTGACCTCTGACCCTTGGCCTCATTGTTTTTGTGGTAATGACCCCCGCCGCCTGCCGCTTGGCTGCTTCTGTCACGGCGTTGGTGGTGGAGTGTGTCCACAGGAAGTAGATGGAGAATATTCAGTGGTTTTGGCGGCAGTGAGTTTCTGCAGCTCTGCCAATATGTGGTGGTGAGATTTTATTTTCAGCCTGTCTTAAAACTGAATCTAATCTGTTTTCCAGAAAGCATCAAGCAGAAAATCTATTTAACCTCTTCATCCCCACTGAATCCACCAGAGACATCTTTACCATCTCAGGCAGTTTTCCAAGAAATGTTCAAATTGTTATTGGAAATCTCAAAGTTTGAGGCTGAATTTGGGAAATGTGCATCATGTTCAAGATGATTATTAGTATTTTACTGAATAGCACAGCGAAGTTAAACTAAGCTACAGATAGGTGCTTAAAGAAGGCAGAAGATGAACCCTGGTTTGGATCTTACGACAGATCCGTTTTGTGAATCTGTGTGAATTTGACACAGCGTGAGGTCTTTTTTTTCTCTTTATATTAAACGGACAGTTGGACAGAATATTGGATTTTTTTCTAAAATAAGTATGAATTGTTATCCTGCTCTCTCCATCCCTGCCTCTCTTTGAGCCCTAAATGTGGAGGCTGAGAAGGAGCAATTACGCTGCAGGAGTGGGACCGAGGCGGCAGATAAAACACTCCTCTTCTTCTTCACCTTGCTCCTGTGCACAGTGGTAATTAGGAAGCAGCTGGGAGGCTGAGGGTGGCTCTCCGGTGCTCTCCCCTCTCTCCCCTCTCTCCCCTTTGGGCTTTAAAACAACCCCTAAATGACAGAGGAACCTGTTCTCCTACCACAGACATGTAGATCTGCAGAGTGAGTCACAGTTTGTTTAATTGTTGCTGTGCAGAGACGGCCTCTGGCTCAAGCAGCCCCCTGTTAGACAAAATCGCTGCTGCCGGTGAAATCAATACCTGCAAAGACGGCAAAGTGCAGCAGCAAACAGTGAGCGAACACCCGCTGTGTGAGTGTAAGGCTTTAAAATATTCAGCGGCAGGTTTTTTTTTTTTTTTTTTGGGGCGTTTCATCCTGTTTGCATCAGAAAAGTAGATTTGAAAACGAGCCGTGTGACACAAGGTCAAAAGAAAATCCACCGGTGAAACCAGATTAGGATTAGCTCTGCTTTTAAGTCTTTTCACACATTAGGAGCCAACGTGAAACTGATTCTGTCTGACTTCATATCGTGAAAATCACATCACAGGACGCAGCCTGAATTCACAGGGTTTTATTCCTGCATGTGTGGAAGTCGGCTGCTATTTCAATAAATGGGTGAAGTTGGTCTTAATGTAGAAGTCTGAATGTGTCTGCAGTAAATTCTGGTTTGACTGTGGATCAAAGAGACACGGTCAGGCACTTACTCTAATATGAATAAGGAGGAAAAAGCTTCCACTTTTAAGATTTTAGTTCTGGTTATTAGATAGTATGAAGTTATAAAAAGAGACAAGTGGTGAATTATTTCTCAGAATTAATCATGTTTTTTTACATCATGCAATGCACCAAATTCATGGTTGTGCTGCTTCAGGTGTTTCATCAAATAAAGTTCCTCATGCTGCTGCGGGGGGGCTTCAGGAGTCACGCTGGAGTTAAATTACCACAGAAAGGAAACGCTTCATGAATTTATTACTTGATTTAAGAGTTTGAGAACGGTCGTGTCTTCATGCTAAACACATGATTTTCATATTTGCATTAGAATAAAAGCCATATCTCGCACCGTTAGCTGAGCAAACATCAATCGTACAGTCAATAAAGCTGCTTTGACCCTTCTAACACGGAGCTGTCACCGGCCACACAAATTGACTGCGCTGTTCAAACTGCCGCAGCTCTGGTGATGTTCGCACTATTGAAAAAATCTCAACAGATTTTTATTTATAATAATTATATTACATTCATTACGGTAATGATCAAATTGCGTGTGTGTGCCGCAACTCCCTGTTGTTGGGGGAGTTTTGTGGAGCGTAGGAGAGTTGATGTAAAATAGTTGGAGTTTAAATTTTGTAACCTCTTGTTGTGGAATTATAACATAACAACAAATATGTGGCAGCTTCTGAAAGTTTATTTCATCTGTCAAGAAAAACAGGTGAAATAAATAATACAAAGAACATTTTCTGACAGAATCATTGAAAAAAGAAGGCGAGCTGTTAGGATTATAGTAGTGAAAGGGTTAATTACTGTTTATTATGATAATATAATTTGTTACTCACACATTAGAGCAGAAAGTTTACACTGAGGAAATGACTAAACTCAAGTCTGAAGCTTTTAATAGATGCACCTCACATTTTATCAAATGGAAATATTCCAGATAAGTTCGGCACATTTGATCCTTCCCGTGCATATAAGTTGGAACGGCGTGCTGCGGCGTGCTGCGGCGTGCTGCGGCGTGCTTACTTTTGATAGATTCACTGATCAAACTTTCCTTTGACTCCGTGTTAGGAGTGTCAAAGTGAAGCATAATCTCATCCGCAGACTTCCAAACTTTGCCCTCAGACGTCTGATGGAGTAACGTCTGAACATCAGAAGACGTTTTGAGGACGTCTCCGGACATCTTTGGAGACGTCTCGTGACAGTTTGTGCTGGAGCGGATGTGCTGGTATGAAGATAAAGGAGCGCGTCCTGAGGGATCAGGCTGCTCTGTCCGGACTTCAGCTGGGGCTGATGGCAGCAGAACACAGGCTAAGCCTGGCATTAATATGGATGTCCACCAGGCGCCTTGTCCTCTGCCTCCCTGCCTTTTCTTTGTGCGCTGCCATGGTTCACTGTGTGCCAGTGAATAGCATTAACGGCATGGCAGATACCTCCAGCCATGCCAAGGTCATTAATAAACATCCTCATATGGCTCATAATGATTCCCTACAGCCAGACGTGGCGGTGTGGAGAGTGTTGTCGGGGCGGGTTGTTGCCGCACACAGCTCTGTTTGCCTCACAGTTTACAGCGCAGACACTCGCCAGCTTCACCGGCCAAACAAAGAAACTTCGACTGCAGCCGCCACTTTGTGACTTCTCCACGAACCCCGGAGCCTTTTTTACCTTCACTTTGACAGGATGACCAGCTTGTCGTTTGGATTCGTGGCTTCTGAAGCACTTGATGGCCGGTTCCACAGTTGGAGCTTTAAAATTTGGGACTGTGAGCACAACTTTGCTGGCAGCTAAAAATGTCATTAGCAGAACAGAAACACAACCTTGTACTGACTTTCAAAGGCAAAACAAATCATAATAAGCCCTCTCCCATAGAGATGTGATCACAGTCAGAAGAATCCAGGCTGATTATGTGGCTGCATTTCAGTGCGCTTATTGTTGTTATTAATTTGTCTTTGTGCGGGCAGTGACTCACGCTCTCAGGTTTAATACTTCTTTATACTAATGAGAACAGCCGTTATTATTATTATATAAATTATTTAACTGTTGCTTTGTTATTGTTAAATTAGATATACTGGAAATGTTTATCAGGTTGAATACATGAAGTTAACTTTAAGTATGTATATGACTAAAAAACATCCTGTTTTGACTTGATGGCAGTCACACACACACACACACACACACACACAGACACACACACACAGTTTGTTGTGTTTTAATGTCAGCTCCAATAAAAGGCAGCTGGATTTATGATTCTACAAACTAGGGAATAAAATGACCGCACAGATTTGTGAGTAAAGAGTTACAAATGTAAGTAAGTACTACTTACAACTTACTTACATTGTAAGTAAGTTGTAAGTAGTACTTACTTACATTTACTTACTTACTTACTTACTTACTTACATTGTAAGTAATGTAAGTAGTACTTCCTTACATTGTAAGTAAGTACTACTTACAATGTAAGTAGTAAAGTAATAAACTCATAAATGTGTGAGAAATGTGTGCATTTAAAACTCACAAATATTTAATTTCATATTAGTCTTTGCATGTGACCCTAATATGCTGTTCTACAAACACTGACTGATGCAGCCTCTTAAACATAAATGAATGTCCTCTCTGTTAAAAGCGCCTCCTTCTGTAACTGTGATGCTGGTTGTGATTTTAACGATGAAGTCAGATATGTTACAGTTAATTGATTTATTTTGCTGGATCCTTCACTTTTATACGCGGAGCCCCTCTGTGTGTGCTCTGTGGAAACAATCAATCATCCCCCTCCCTCCTGCATCCATCCTTCATTCAAAGTGTTATTGGATGTCGAGAGTGATAAGACAACAGACGCACAGATTGATCACCGGCTCCAGTCTCTCGGATAGAAGAATATTAACCAGCTCGCCATCAGATGTCATAATATCCGCGTCTTAAGAGGAGAAAAATCCATGCTTATCGATCAACGGGATGAGCGGCTGCTGTAGCTGTCAGTCACATTGATTGATGGACCTGTCGTCCAGTGGCGGTAAAGGTTAGGGTGGGCGGGGCCAGGGGGAAAGTGAGACTCCCTGGCTCGCTGATCGATCGGCTGTCTGGCGGCACCAGCGGCTCTCTCCATCTTCTGTCATTAGTTTACAGTTTCTGCAGATTTTTAAATATCAGCCGTCGATTAGTGGGAACAAATGGAAGCAAAGTTCAATACAGGAGGGAGTTTAACAGTAACTGTGCATACAAATAACGGATCAATGACCATGAATTCACATGCCCACCTATCACTCAAAATGGTCACACCTTAATTATGCAAAAAATGTTTAGGTATTAATATAGTGAAAATGATTGTGACAGTTATCTCCAGTGTGCAAACATGTCTTTTGCTGTAAGGTCGGACATTTTGACACAAACACTTTAAATACTGTTAGAACCTGAGAGTAAACCAGAAATAACACGTGTAAACAAAACCAAGTGGTGCAGTGTTTTCAGCAGTGTTTTAAAGGACAACACTGAGAGAAAATTAGGCGCAAAGGCCCAGTTTGGCTTGTACATATTTAGGAGTCACTAATGTAAGATGGTGCTGATGGATTCTCAAAGCTGAGAAACTGCTTTTTTGCTATTACATTCATTACGGTAATGACCACATTACGTGTGTGCCAGGGGCGCGGGTTTTGTGGAGCGTAGGAGAGTTGATGTAAAATAGTTTGAGTTTAATTTTTGTCATCTCTTGTTGTCTTGTTGCTGCACATTTAGAGTTTATAAAGAGAAATTTGACGAAAATTCAAATCTGTTTTTGTACTTTTCTTGTTATTACACATTGTTCTGAGCATTTATAACATAATAACAAATATGTGGCAGCTTTGGAAAGTTCTACTTAATCTGTCAAAAACATTTTCTGACAGAAAAAAAACAGTTAACAGTAACACTTAAATTTCAAATTTCATATTTAAAATACTGGTACCCAGCTCAGTCCAGCTGTGATTGTGTCTACTTCTAACACGGTGCTTCTTCATGAGGGCTGGAAACGAGAGCTCTCCACATAAACAAACCGCAGCGCCACCTCTGGCTGTTGATGAAGTTTAAAATCTCAGCAGCTTTTCACAGAGAAGTGACGGCCAATCAGCGGCACTTGTTGCGCCTGCATTTCATCACTCACGTTAAGTGGATTCATCCTCTGAAACATTCAAATAAATTCACTGCCGTTTCTGATAGTCGTCTCTGAGTGAAAGTCTATCTGATAGAGATCTCTATCAATTAGGCTGCGTTAGGTTGTTCCTTCGTTGCGAGGTGTTGCACGTTTTCGCTGGCAGTGACTAATTTTGGAAATCCTCCCTGTGAATGTTGATATCGTGATGATTTCTCAGCGCTCCACAGAAACTGATAGCTGGAGCTCCAGATGGCTCCATGTGCCTTCCCTCTCCCCTCTCCCCTCTCCCCTCTCTCCCTCCCTCTCTCTCTCTCTCTCTCTCTCTCTCTCCCTCTCCCCAAATGCGAAAGGCTGCAATTAGAGAACAAACCCAATGTGATTCATCGGCTTTCTATTTCCAGCTGCTGCTCACACCTTCCACACGACCACATTTTCAGCTTCCTGTTTGTGTCTCAGAAGTTTCTACACTAAACTAAATATTAGCTCCCTTGAAAACTCTTGCAACACGACAAATTAGAGCAAAATGAGCTGGGGAAAAAGGCCCTCTTTTGTTTAATAAAGGAGCTGGCGCCCTGAGGTTTGTCCCTCCTGTGCTGTCTGTGTTGTAATAACAGCACTGTTGGCTAATAATAACTGATGGTTCACGGCTGACGAGCAATGCTAATGGAGGGGAGGCTAATTGTAGTCGCCTGGTCACGGCTGTGAAGAATGTCTCTGGCAGGAAAATGAACTTTATTCTTAAATTACAGGCCCCTCTGTGGCGGACGCGCCTGTCCTATTATGTGCTAATTAGCAGACGCTTGGGACGCTTTAGCTAACGAGCTCGGGATAATTTTAACCCTCCACATTGCTGTGAAGAGACATGCAAGCACAACGCACAACCACATAGTCAGAATATGAACATATGGCTCAGCTGACTTAAAACAGATGCACACACACACACACACACACACACGGCCTCATACATTCGCAGGCTCCCAGCATGCACCAGCTTATCTGCTGCTCTGCTAATTGGCTTGATGTGCTTCTGAAAATAGTATCTGTACAATCCCCTGTCTGCCTTCAGAAAAGATCATGCCCTTTCAATTCAGAGTCCCAGCAGACCGTCAATAGGAAACAGCTACGAATAAAAGGTGGCGGTTTAAAGGTGCATTTCACCTCACGTTCACACACCGTGTTCACTGGACTCAACAATGTACGACACATATTCCATAACTGACTCACATACTCACTTAATGTAACTCTTGCTTAACCCACTCAGAATTTCTTACGACCTGTTCAGGAGTCGAAATATCAGCTGAAGCAGTTAAACAATAAAACTGAAAGACAAAATACATTTTTTTTTAAAGAAGTACCTTCTGTTCACGCAGCCATTGGCTCAGGTCATAGGACTTTTTCAGGATGGTTGGTGAGTTTGGGTCCCAGCCACCTCACAGACAAGAATGTCCTCAGGAAAGGTGCTGAATGAGAAGTGCTGTGATTACTCCCGTCATCATTTCACCGTCTGTACACCTCTGTTGTCTTTACTGTAAAGCTCAAATATTTACTCTGTGTTGTCATGGTTTTTGTTCTGGAGATGTTCTGCTTCAGTCAAACATATTTGAATTTCTTGGGCCGAGTCTGGACGCAGTTCGGTAGCATGTGCTGATCACTTACCCAACTGCAAACAAGCGTTGAGGGTGAGAGACGGAAAATAGTGTCAGAAGTCAGAAGAAGTACTGGGAACATGAAAACAGTGATGAGTCCTCCAATACTTGATGTGAGTGACCCTCTGCATCACAAAAGAATCTGCTGAAGCCAGTCTGGTAGTGTGTCCTCCAAGTCTTTTCATAATCTGTTAAGACCAACAGTCATGTAGTGTGTCCACAGTCCCAGCCTTGCCAACAAGAGGCTACATGAGACTACAAACAAATCAGTGAGAGGCATACAGGAGCTGTAGGTAATCCTACACCTTATGGGTAGAAATATTACATGTTAATAATTAGAGTTGTAGCGTTCCTCACGCGTTCGTCTGCCATACTTCCTGGGTTTTTGTTTGTTGTTAAGAGCTCTCACTGCGCTGATAATCCATCAGCAGGTACCTGTGCTGTGAGTCATGCAGACGTAATTAACGATGAGTCAAGATGACATCAGCAATTTCTCAGAAACACAAGCTGCTCCACTGATGAAGTGTCAGGAGGTCGCAGCATTTGATCAAAGTCGCACAACTGAACTGAAGCAGAGAGTCACTGCTGGGGTTCTACCTTTGGCCTGTGACTCCCCATGGTGGCACGCTGAGCTAATACCACTAACATGTAACTGGTGTCAGGCAAGGTCTAACTGTCGTTACGATGACATGCTATATAAGCTATATACTAGATATTAAATAACAATGTGAGTCGACCATGGCTTGCTAGTTGTGCTGACAAGAACAGAATCTTTTCAAAACTTTTGGAGGATTTTGGAGTCAGACGTGTAGAATTAAACAAAGTTCGGATGAAATATTAAAATGTTGCTTTGTTTTTTAATATGCAATAATTATGTATTCAAGGACTTCTGGAATCCTTCCTGCTTTTAGTTTCTGGTTAAAACAACACTCATCTGTAAGAATATTTTAACACATATCTGTATTTTTCTATGATTGTAGTTTCACTTTAACATTTCAGACCAAACACAACAAAAAAAGCATTTTTTTGTTTTTGTTTTTATGGATGTCCAAAACTTTGAATGCATATAAAGGGTCACAAATGTAAGTCTTTTTAGATTACGAGGCAACTGAAGTAAACAGCCAGACGTTCAGGGAGTGTTTTCTTCCTCAGTAATGATCTGTGGCTTTATTAACAGACTGCTGTCCATTACAGGCAACAACACAGTGTCTTTTATTAGTAAATATATTTAATGACTGAATGTTGTGTGTGTGTGTGTGTGTGTGTGTGCATTGGTTTCTTTGGTCTTCATCTCCTGACTTCTCAGTCCACCAAGCTTCTTTTGTGATCTGCAGCAAGCGGCTTGACAACCTTTTGCTCATCCGAGGAAAATTCCATTACAGGCTGTTAGGACATGAGTAATGGCAGCTCTCCGGTTAACCGGCTCGCATGGAAGCAGACTAATGCTCAGCCATCACTTTGCCTTTCTCGTAGACAGATATTTGGCTGGTGTGTTTACAGCTCCTCTGCTCTGCTTTCTCTTTGCTTCGATGCCTGAAGGGGAAGCGAGCAGCGGCCGCCGCATCAAATCCACCCGACTTCAAGATAAACAGTCATCCATTCAGACTGCCCACCATGTGTCTTAGCCCTCCGTGGTTCCAGGTCATTTTGTGGATTTTGTTTAACATTCAGAAAGTATGTGTTTGTATGAAGTTGAGTTGTTTTTTTGGGAGAAATGATTATCTCGAATAGCATCATTGTTATCCTGGAAACACTTTAAAAACGGCTGACTTGCATCGTCTGTGTACACAGCTTTAAAGTGTGTTTGTTGATACCAAGCTAACTTGGCTAACAGTGATAGAGGAGGTATTCAGAGCATCTGCTGATGTAGTGATACAGTCCTGTGGAAATATAACACCTGGCAGACGTACGTAGACCCTGTTCACACTGGGGAAATCAATCCGGCTAGAGTGGGATTCGGGCCGTATCTGGATATATCTGGATTGATTTCAATCCACCTCTTGGAGGTGGATCTAGCTGGATTGGCTTACATCTGGCTCAGGTCTGAACGCAAATGCGGCTAGCGAATCCCGCTAGCGACGTGATACTTCCGGGTTCACAGGGACAGTGTCCGGGTCGCGTACATAAGCCGTATGTAAACAACCGTCGAACTACGACAGCTTTGCCCCGAGTTTATTTTCCACAGGGCTACAAAGGAATAAACTGCTTTTTGAACTGTATATTACAAGGCGCCACCTAGTGGTTTGAAGGACAACAAAGAAGCCAGGTTAAGCTGGATTAAGCGTGGACACAGCTTAAAGACTATCTGGATTCAATCCTACTCTAGCTGGACTGACTTTGTTCAGTGTGAACGGGGCCTTAAATATGGAAGACCATTTAACACTCCATGTTCTGGTGGTGGTCTGTTTTGGCTTTATGTGCTGCTAGCGATACAGTCGTTGTTGTGCTCCTTCATTACTGATTGTGTGATTTATTTATTTTTTCCTTTGCATGGAAATAGGGTTCCTTCAGGCCCTGAGGTCAAATATGGAAGTGATTGTCAGTGAGACCCTGAGGAGGTTCACATGTTGAAAATCAATTCCTCTCCCTCTCGCTGCTGTCTGTTTCTGTGTTTGTAGTTTGATTCCTCTGAAACAATTTGATTAAAGTGGCTGGTTGACTTAATTCAGAATAAAAAGCGCGGCTACATTTCCTTATCATTCTCTTTGAAGTCCGTTTCCCACCCAGCGACGCTGCTTCCTGGAGTCATGGCTGTTTTCATCATGTTTTCATTATTTGAAAGAAAAAGATAAAATAAAAAAAGCTACTATCTCATTACTTTCACAATTACTCTAGTGGCTGTCAGAAAATAAGGGCCTAATCACAATCAAAAAAGAGAAAAATGTTATTGTTTGATGGGATTTTGATCTGGCAGCGCCTCGTCGTCGGCTTCTTTTACTGCTGCTTTCAAAGGAGTCTTTCATCTGCAGCTTTTTTCTTTTTTTGACATAATTCACAAATCAATCTGACTGGTTGCATGGTGCAATGTCAAGGAAGTCTAGGGCACATTAGAGGCAGAGAAAAGTTGACATTTACTACAAAAAATATCCATCATGATGGAGTCATTTAATCCTGCACCGAGTCCTAAGAAAACAAGTGAAAAGCCACCGATGGAAAAGGAACGTTCAGATGCTTCGAACGCTGATTAATTATCCAGATTCAAGGACTTTTTTTTAAATTGCCATCAACATGAAAGTCGTGAGTGAATCTGCCACAGAAAATATGAGAACTGTTAACTGAGGCGGAAACAAACTCCCCAAAATTCAAGTGCAAACGATACATTCAGAGTGGGGAAAACTTGTAACGCAGGAACTTGAACTCATCAGTGGCCACATGGTGCGTTCACTGTTGATGTTCTGCCAGATCTGGACTGCAGCCATCCTCACTTCCTGTTTGTGTCAGAGGATTCTTCTCCTTCAGTCCGGTCTTCAGCAGTAAAACACATGAATGCACTGACAGACTGAGGTCATCTCCCTGATTTGACCCCACAAACATCCAAGTGTTTGTCTCTACTCTTACAAAAAGCCCTTTCTAAATGCTGTCAGAGCTTTGTCACATATTTGTGCTGATATTATCAGTTCACATCAGTTGTTCTTGGTTTGATTGGTGTGGTTTAGTTTTTATTTTTTAGTTTATTTTAGTTAGAAAAGTTTGTGTGCCCGCATCTCCCTCACGGCTTTGTAAGCCTGAATGCACAAATGGTAAAATAGCATTTTCAGACCATTAAAAAAAGTTCTAGACCTCCCTCCCTTTCAGGCTTAAAGCTATCAGTCTGCATGGAACTGAAGAGCTGGCAGTTATGAGCATACTTTAGAATCAACTGTTGGTTGGTTTTATATTTTTTGGTTTCATTAAACATGCATTTTATGCTCGTAGTTCCTTTAGATCATGTGTTAACATCACTTTGTTGATACCAACTGGTTAATTTAACTCCTGATATTGATGTTTTTGTAGCACACTCTTTGAAACTCTGACAACCAGCTAGCTACCGTATTTTTAATGCTAACTATGGTGTGCATTAAATAGACATGCAAAGACTAAAAACCTGCTATGACAATAAAACATTAGTGGCTTCACAACATGCTGCTGCAGGTAATGTTAGGTCAAGTCGTTGTTTGGAGTCCTGAGAGATTTCAGTCTCGTTGGTCCTCATTTGCTGTGCAGGGTGCAGGACGAGGACTGATTAGCCATCGAACGCTTGGATGAACTTATTGTTGAGGCAGAGCTGCAGATTGACTCAGGCTTTTTTTTACTGCACTGTGTCAGAGCATCTGAAAGTGTCGTGGCGATGCGATGTGTTCTGTGGACAAAAATGAATCCGATATGGAGTGGAGGCCATTTTGGTGAAGCTTCGGCCTCTGATTGTTCCTTCTGATATGAACAAGAGAAATACAGGAGGAGCTGCTCTTCTTCAGCTGCCTTGTTAGCATTATTAGCAACACATTGTCAAAAACACCACCTACCTTCCTGAAGCTGTCAAACTTTATTAACAACATGTCAACAGACAGTGTAGTTGGGAGGGGTTTGCAAGGATTAAATTGAATTGTGTATGACATTCACACAAAGGACTTCTGATTATCCTTCATGATCTCATCTAAAATCGTCTTTTTCAGATCTAAGAATGAGTTCTAGATGAATTTTAAACAGTTACAAAGAACTACAAACCCAAGTCAGTCTGTCGACCCTCAGCAAAAGCGTAGACTACTAAGTGTTCTCCATGTATGGAGAAGGAGACCTCTGTACTGACAAGAGGAGCGACTGCAGAAACCTTCAACACAAACTAGATGTGATGTTGTTGCTGGAGCTCACCCGGCGGTGTTTAATAAACCATGAAACCAAAAACTATTTGACACTAATAACCCAGACTTTTCAGCTTGAAAGACGCATGGATGTTGAGAATGACACACAGGAAGGCTGAATTATTTACATTTAGTACATGTATGAATGCATTATTCATGTATATATGCAGGAAAAGAAGTTCAGCAGTGTAATGAATCCCATTAAGAGCGAGTGTTGGTGAACTCGGGAGGTTTTTTGGCCTCGTCACCTCGTTACCGATCACCGAAAAGTGCTGCTTAATTATTCCTCGCCACAGGGCCAAATGTTCATTATGCCACAACTAATTACTGCTACACTGCTGTAATCCTTTACAGCCAAACGGACACAGCAGAGTGTGTGTGTGTGTGTGTGTGAGAGAGAGAGTGAGCGAGCGAATGAGATGGAAATGTCCTTAATTTCAGGCAGGAAGTGTGAGTTTAGATCACTACAGGTGGAGATAAAGCTTAATTGCTTCCATTTTGACTTTCAGTCTGTTTAACGGGTGTGATTAGTATTTCCTTGCAGTCAAACACTTGAGCTAAACCTCCACTGGAACAGGATGAGGCTTTGAAACTTGTGCAGTTTTTTTAATTTGATAAAAATATATTCAAATTAACTACGTGTAATTTCTTGATTATGTGTAATAATCAGCAGTGATTATAAAAAGTGAAAGAATCCATGTTCGTATTCTTGAGTCCTTCCTTACTGACGTTAGCTTGGATACTAACACAGACAAACGGCCGCTCGAACCAGACACCCATGCTGAGCTGGTCACTGGGTCAGACGGCTTGCATTTTAAAGCCATGCCTGATCAATGGCTGAAGCTGGTATGCCTTACTTTTAAAACTGATAGTACTCCATCTCTCTGGGTTTATCTGGTGACTAACAACCCGGGTATTTTTGTGTTTTTGTTCTGTAATTTTCCTTTTTAAACCTCCTGTGGAGAGGCTGAAGGTGTAGCTGAGCAGCGGTGGAGGGCCTCTGTGTTAGCGTCTGTCATTAGCTGTTGAAGTGAGGTGAGAAAAATAGCAGAGCTTTTGTCTGTAAGTGGCTTACCTTTTCTCATTACTGCCGGATTTCTGTGCAGCTAACGCAGAGTTTGGTCGCCTCACTCCTTCAGGTAATTACACATTCTTCATTTCTTGGAAGGAGAGCTGAAAGAATGACGACTGGAACGCTCGCACAAAGAGTTAATAATGATCCCCGTTAGACTGAAGAGGAGGACGGTCTGAATACGGGGCTGACAATATTGCAATTAGATACGCAGAAATGACTTCAGTTCATCTGAACAAGGCAGAAGCTCTGGTGACACACATGAGGAGTTGTACATCACAGACAAAAGCAGGTGTTACAGTTTCTGGGGTTATAATCCAGATACAAAAAGTATTTTTGATGAAATACAACAAGTTACGCTCACAGTGGCCCAAGTAAACAAAACTATCCAGCTGGTTTTCGCCTCATTTAAAAAAAAATATTTCTTCAAAATGCACCCATGTAAACGGAGATCTTCCTGTTGTGTTTCAGGGTCTCTGTTAGCACCTGCATGCTAGCATTGCTTACAAGATGTGTGTTAGTTCAGGGGCGGCGTCCTGCAAAGATGTAGCGTTCGTGTCACCGCGGTCTGCTGACATTTAAAAGTTCACTTTTCTATGTTACTTCTGCTACAACACTTACAAATAAATACATAAATAATGAGCTAGTGGTGCTTCTGTCATCTGATTAATATTCAGATGCAGTGGATGAACAATAGACATGCATGACATGATATTTAGCAGGTGTAACATGTGAAAGTAGCATGCTAACATTTGCTAATAGGTGCTAAACACAAAGTGTATTCAATTAGAAACAGAAGAATTGGACAAAAGATCATTTAAATGTATATATTTTAACAAATGTGTTAAACCTATACAAAAAGGTATTTCTGCATTTGTATTTATCTGTACAAATGTTTAAATCTGTCGTTAAAAAAATACAAAAACAATAAAGGTTTTTTTATTTATTATTATTAAATTACCACAGTGTTCTAACTAGTCAATAACTTACTCATACCCCCAGCAGCAACATAATCGTCCCTGCAGGGTCTGTCTGACAGTAAAGCAGTTAAATCGTCTTATTTACCCATAATGCTCTTCACTCATAATCCAGTCAGTGTGTTGGGTCACCTGGGAATGAGCACGCTGATGCGTCGATAAATAAGTCTGTGTCTCCACACGTTTACATACTGCAGCATGATATCGCTGCTGTCGGGGGGGGGACACTTTTTATCTGCAAAATGTCAACTTGGCATTTGTCTTCATGTTTCCGCCGTCTGTCTGCAGCCGACACAAGGAAAATGATTAGGATGCATTGATCTGCTGATTCATTGATCCAATGCTGGAGGCGGCTGACTGACACGAGAGATACAGAGACGGAGGAACCTCCTGCTCCTGCTGCAGGAAACAAACATTTTATTCACGTCTTTGTCCTGTGGAGCTTTGCTAACGCTGCTGTTTTGTGTGTAGCTGTGAGTTCAGACTCGCCCTGCAGTGATTCCTCGTGCACGTTTCCACTCACTTTTTCTCTGAGTCCTGCATCTTCTTTGCTATAGTCACTGAATCTTCACGGTCTTCATGCCATTATGGTTGCACACAGACAGTTTACGGCTGCACCTGCTTGCAGCTGCAGACACGTGTAAAAGACATGGTTTGAAACAATACAAAACTAAACAAAGACAGCATGTTTGTTGCTCTAACTTACACAACAAGGCCAAAAGTATGTGGAAACCATCTGTTATCTAAATTCAACAGTCGCCTCTCACCGTCAGTAACAATAATCATCTGTGAAGTGATGTGTGTGATGAGCTTAGAGACCAAATGGAGCTAAAAGAACACACTTGTAGACTTGAGAAGGAGAGAAAGAAGGAGAGAGATATACGTCATGCTGCTCCAAAACTTCTAACAATCAAATATCAGTGCTGTTGTCAAACCACAAGTCGTTTTGAACCAACTGCTGCCACTAAAATACAAGAAGAGCTGACAGGACTTCTTCACAGGACGCTGAGTGGTCTTAGTGGGAGCTCTGACATAGAGATCAGGATTTCTCTGCTTTGTCACTTTGATCGTTTAATTAACGTTAAATTTTTCCACATTGTTCAATAACTATGAGGATAAACATGTTACCAGTGATGGATTTTCTCATCAGAGAAGTGGGAGTGCAGAGAAAGTGGTGGAGAGAGAGCGTTGCTCTGCATTGCCCCCAGGCCTCTTGGCCTTGGTGGTCCTGCATGAAGCCTCGGCTCCTCCTCCTCCCCTCTGGCTGATTTGTCAGAGCAGCTTTGTAGCGGCTAGCCTGAAGGCCTGCGGGATTTACCCACAATCCTCGGGGCCCCTCTGGTATCTCTCCAGTCCAGAGTGTGAGGTCAGCCGCCCGCTGGCCATGGCCACCCCCAAAAATTTTTTAGGGGCCAGAAATTGAACACAAACGCAGTCCAAGCTGCTCTCAGTGGAGAGATGTGAATAATAAATCTGGCAGAAGTTTTATTTCAATCCCCACAAACATGAATCATGTAGAAAAAGTGTTCTCTGCTTTAACTGGAGAGTATTTATTTGAGTTTGTGAGCAGTGAATGACTGCAGCGCTGCTCTCTGCTCTATGTACATGCTGTACTGAATGTATAGCATAAAAAAGACATCAGCAGACTCTCAAACATTTAGAATATTGCTGTGTGAAACACACAGGACGCATGCAGAAGTTGAGCTATAGCCAGAAGTTTGGGTTCTTTCTTGAACAGATGTTTGAGCCAGCTCTAAACTCTACATTGTTGTTTTCAGTCGCTGTTTACTTTGAATAAATGTGCCATCATGCCAGTAATATTCATTTTACAAGGATTTCCAAAAATTCCATAAACTAGGGCCCTATGATTTCTGCGATCACAGAATCGTGATCCACGTTTAAATGCGTAACATCGCAGAATTTGACATAATTTGACTGTAGTGCTGTTTTTGTGTGTAATTTATTTATTTTATTTTACCTTTATTTTACCAGGAGAGAGACTCATTGAGATTAAAAACCTCTTTTGCAAGAGTGTCCTGGCCAAGATGGGCAGCAGTAAGAGGAGCGTATGTCCAGGAAACCTGCGCGGGGGGGAAGCTAAAACAGCACAGACACAGTAGAATTAAAAGAAGGACAAGATAAAAAAAATATACAGTATACAGTAAAACTACCAATAAAGATACACGAGATTAAAATAACAGCATATAACATATTAACAGATGAGGTGAGTAGGTGGGAAACTTGTAGAGAGGGCAGCTCACAGGGACGAACTACAGCTGAAATAACTTAAGTTCCCTTGAAGACGTTCAAATGTTTGGTTGTTTTCTAATAAGTCACCTACAGCTTCATCACTTGCTGCTTGTTTTTGATGCACTACTGCATGTAACCATATTGAGGAAAACATGTTTAGTTTCTATTTATTCATTTACATTAACAACACAATGCTTTGGCAGTAAAATAAGGTCAGAAATTGGGATTCCCAAAAACTATACTGTAAAAAACAGATTTCCCCAAAATTAAAAGGATAGATAGATGGGTGGGTGGGTGGATGGATGGATAGGTGGGTGGGTGGGTGGGTGGATGGATGGATGGATGGGTGGGTGGGTGGATAGATAGATGGGTGGGTGGATGGATGGATGGATAGGTGGGTGGGTGGGTGGATGGATGGATGGATGGATGGGTGGGTGGATGGATGGATGTATAGATAGATAGATAGATAGATAGATAGATAGGTGGGTGGGTGGGTGGGTGGATGGATGGATGGATAGATGGATGGATGGATGGATGGATAGATAGATAGATAGATGGATGGATGGATGGATGGATAGATGGATGGGTGGGTGGATAGATAGGTGGGTGGGTGGGTGGGTGGATAGATAGATAGATGGGTGGGTGGATAGATAGGTGGGTGGGTGGATGGATGGATGGATGTACTTGAGGCTTAATGCACTCTGCCTGCTGAACCACACACACAGAGACACATGTTAACTCCACATTTCCATTTCCATTAGCCCACACACTCATCCAGGGCGGCAGCAGTGCTTCTTCCTCTTCACTTTTTACATCTGATAGAAGAAAATGTCACCACTTTAAAAGAAATAGAATCCTCCAAACACTCTGTTGTTTGTGTCAGAGAGCTGTTAACATGTTAAGATGTGATCAGTGGCAGGTCTCAGTGTGTGTATCATTAAATCTAGAGCAGCTGTCACACACCGAACAAGCTGCAAGTGTCACTGAAATCTGCTCATCGCTTTAAGCCTCAAACACACAGAATCTTTGCATTAACAGAAGGTGTTTTGCTGCTTTTTTAGTCACTGACCTGAAAGTCTTCATCGTTGAAGTTTCTTAAAAACAGACTAATCCTGTCAGCACATTAAAAACTGTGCAACTCATTTGGCTGTCTGCGGTTAATGAGCTGCTTTTTCCTGTCGATAGATGACGAGCTAATTAACACACGAGTGTGACAGCAGACTCGGGTGCTCCCATCAACATGACAGCAGCATCACTGCTGATCCATAAAGATGATCTCAGGATTACATTTTAACAAGTTACAGACTTCTTTAAAGGTAATGTCAGCTTTTATGTTTTGTATTAAACCACTGACGTACTTTTATTATAAGCTTCACTGTTACTAAGCAGTGATACGTGTTGTGTCAAATATTTTTACTTTATACATTCTACATCAGAACTGAGCAGACAAAGTGTTTGTATGTTTGGATATTAGCAGCTAGTTCTGCAGTGATTTAGTTTTTGGACAACAACAGAGGTGTAAAACATTCAGCAGTGTTTGGATACATAAATAATGTTTTACTGGAGGATCCGTATGTACTTGGATTGTATCTGAAAAAGCACAGCCTACCTCCAGATTTATGTAACGGCTCAATCAGAGGATTGTTTGGCCTTGGTGGATGTGCACACTCTGAACACCACCAAATGGACACTTGGACAACCCTTTGACTGGAAGTGAATTGTTAGTTCCCCCCACACACTCCCCCACACACTTCCCACACACTCCCCCACACACTCCCAAACCCAAACCGACGCCCTTGAACAACTCTACTCCAGCTTTTAAGATGGCGGTCACGTTTCGGTTCAGGTCCACGTCCTCCGAGCAGAGGAGGGCCGTGCTTTTCTCTCTCTCTCTGTCTGTCTCTGTCGAACCATTTCCCCCGGAAACAATCAGGCCTGGCAACCCACAGCCATCGATTTATGTATTGTCTCTGAACTAATCAACATTTTGGAAATGAGCGCAGCAATAAGAGGTAACCAGGCAACAAACTCCGGCAATATAAATCCAATCTGTGAAAGGGGAAATGAGATATTTCCATTTGTTTTTAATTGAAGTCTCAGATTGTTTGCTCCATCCATCATCCGTCCTGCGTTCCTGGTCAGGCTGAATTCCTTCTTTCTCTCGTTCGTCTCAGTAAATATTACCTTGAGGTGAATAACTTCACCTGGTGTTCGGCTCCTCTGCCCCTGAGCCTTTTTTGTCAGAAATGAAAGTGCGTCTGATTCACAGTCCGTCCATTTGCAAGGTTGATGAGAGAGAGGGCGGGCGAGCGAGCGAGTGAGTGAGGGGCGCTCGGTCCCTGCACTATAATTTCATTCACTCGTCCACAAAGAAATCATTTACACAGATTCTCAAATGGCTTCAAATGCGCCGCAGACTTTTTTTTTTGTCTGGGCGCTGAGGTCTGCGATAATGTAGGTTTTAACTAGAATCCCTTTTCATCGTTGCCCCTTAATCTTTTCACGTCTGAATGAGCGACTCCAAAAGGATTTTAAAGCCCTAATTTAATCCGCTGCCTAATTTCAAAGTGCCTGTCACATTAACGCTCACTGAGAGCAGCGGAGGAGTCTGGGAATCGGTAAGGGAGCAACAGGAAGGCCTCTTTCTGTCCATCCAGGTTCATCCAGTCTGAGGATTTACCTGTTCAACATCCTCTTTACAGGAGAGAACTTATATGTAAAGGGGGGCGCCCACAGTGTCTGCAGGACCCTGTTAGTCAGAGGGAATCATCAGAATAACACATTAATGTAAGTGAAAAACTGTGAAAAATGTCCATCAGAACAAACTGAAAAAGGCCAAATTTGACATTTAGTACATCCAAAAAAACAAATTAATAAATAATGAATAAATAAAGTTATTTTAAATAACAATAAGCTGTAAATACTGTCCAACAAAAACCATAACAGTAACTATAAATGTGAAGTAAGACCACTTGAAATTCTTTTTTTTAAAGGACACTTGAGTAAACAAACAACAGAAACAGCATTTAAAACTAAACTTTCTGCTTTTAATAAGAAAAATAAACGCGTGGCCTGTTGTGTATCAGGACTGACAGCAGTAAATGAAGGATTAACACAGGAAGGTTTATCAGGGATTAAAGTGACGTGGCGGCTGCTATCTGTCTTCATACTAATATTGACAGACGCTGTTGTAGTTTTAATTGTGTGAGCCGCATTGTTGTGGCGAGATTGCGCCTTGTACCTTACCCCCCCCCCCCCCTCCCGCGCCGTCACCTCGCTCCACATCTCCAGCTGTAAACACTGCCCTGTTTCCTCTTATTAATCTGAATGTCTGCAGCACCAGTGGCGGCGGCGGCGGCAGCGTTCTGACAGCGTGAAGTAGCTTAACGCTCTCACTTAATCCCACGATGGCCATTACAGCAGAATGGCCATGTCGCAGGCTGGGGAAAAAAAAAAGTGTGCTGGTATCTAATGTGGTGGATTAAAGCAGATTAACACCTCATCTGCCTGCTGCAGGGATGATTAATCCAGCTGCTTGTTTTGTGCAGGGTCAGAGGTCGAGTGGGGCGGGGCGGGGGGGTCGACCAGGATGACAGACACATCAGACAAACGTTGGTTAAACATGAGCATCTTTCTGTCAAAGGCCCGGAGAATAATCATTCATCATCCAAAGCATGGGGGACGTGTGATGCATCACAGCTGAGGACAAATGACAACTGTCTAATCTCTGATGTCTCCAAACATCAGCATGTCAGATTTGTTTTAACCTTCTCAGGACACGTTTACACAGAACGCAGAAATCATCAGTACCCGTGGTGTGTAGTGGTCAGAACGTTTTCAGTTTTCACTCAGACTCGATGCAGATTTGGTCAAATTAATGTTTTATTAATGACGTCATTTAAGATTAAGAAACCTCTATTAGTCCCACAATGGGGAAATTGCATTTTTGCAATATATAACATGATAAAATAGACTACCAATAAAAAACAGTTCACATATTAACAGTTGTTGCAGTTGGTAGAAGTGGTCTGTAAACTGTTCATAGTGCATCAGAAACTCAATAAATAATGTATTGAACACTGTGGTGTGTGAATATTGCACCTAGTAATATGTAATTTCTGATATAAACCTTTCTGTGTTAATCCCTCACATCCTGCTGTCACTCCCAGCACACCATTTATTTGCATTTATTTACTTGCAGCAAGCGTAGAAAGGTCCGTGGGCTTATTGAGCAGCACACGAGCAGCTGTCTTTGGACAGTGGTAGTTTAAAAATCTAACACAGCCATATTGACCTCAAACTGATGCATTCTTTGTCCACATGTTATGGATATGACGGATTATCTTGCCGTTTTGTTGTTCCTCTAGTTTCCTCCTGATAACATGGGAACGCTGTGACTGGTGAGAAAACGAGATGTGACCAAGACAGAAACACTGGAAGACGGTTCTCGTCATCATGTGTGTTAGCTCAGTACTGCAGCAGCTAGCTTAGCACAGAGGAAATCTGCATGTCCTCCATGAACAGTGGTAGAAAGAAAAACCTTTCCAGTAGCTCCGTCCACAGCTGTGTGTGTGTGTGTGTCTGTCTTTTAGCCGTCACATTGACCCACATTATACAAATAAGGAGAACACAATCTGTCCTAGCCCCCCACCCACACCCACATATAACAGCCCTCATCCACCTCTTCATGCCGCCCGCTCATCCTTCAATCCATCCATTCATAACACCCTCCGTCTCTCCATGTATTTGTCTCATCCGTCCATCCGCTTTCTGTCCAGTGATTCACACAAATCAGATTAACAGACATATGCTGCCACCATTAGAGCTGTACTGACACACACAGACAGACAAAGACACACAGACACACAGACAGACACACACACTCAGACACACACAGAGACAGAGACACAGTCACACCACACAGACACACAGTCACACACAGACACACACACACACACACACACAGACACACACACAGACACAGTCACAGGCACAGTCACACCCACACACACACAGACACACACACAGTCACACCCAGAGACACACACACACAGTCACACACACACACACAGACACAGGCACAGTCACACCCACACACACACAGACACACACACAGTCACACCACACGGACACAGTCACACCCAGAGACACACACACACAGTCACACCCACAGACACACACACACACACACACACACAGTCACACCCACAGACACACAGTCAGACACACACAGACACAGTCACACACACACACACAGACACACACACAGACACACACACCCACACACACACACACAGACAAACAGTCACATGTCCTCATAGTTTATTTTCAGCCCTTGTTACAGTCCAAAGTTTGGTTAATGGATGGTTAACGAGCTTTTTTAATTTAAACGTATTGAGTGTGTACATGAACACAAACAACACAATTCACTGTTCACTTTTTTAAAGTCAGCCTAAAATAAACAGTCCTTAAAAATATGTAAACTGTATGAAGCTGCATTTTAAGCAAATCCACTTATCCTGTGAAGGAGCAAATATTTAATATATGAAATAATGAATCGATTATCAATGGATGATTATTTGACTAAATGGTACAACACTAAAATAAGTAACTTTTTAATAACCGATCCATTTTATGGGCCAAGTAACAAATCGTTTGTATTTAAAACATCTGGACCCACATTCACTATAGAAATGGAACCAGGAGAGTTGAGGTCCTTGAATGCAGCTTCAGTCAGAACCTTTAAATCCACCTTATGTTACGTCTCAGTCTTCTGCAAAAATGACAATAGACTATATATAAGAGTATAAACATGTGACCATGAACAGCAGTTAGGAGTATTTGGCTGAATCATGTGGAGCTCTCATCTTCCCACTGCTGTCTGCACTTCATTGTACATGCTGATCAGTGATCTAGCTCCAGCGGTGGGCTGCAAAAACATGGACATTTTTTAACATTTTTTAACATGACTTGAGGAAGATGAAAGCTGTGACGTGTCAGCATGTGTGTGGAATGAAGAGAGATCGTTTGTTCCTGTGTTGAAGTGAAACAGAAGCTCCGTCTGCTCCACATGTTGCAGCTGAAGGTGAAGCCAGGACAGCCGTCCTCAGGCTGCTTCTTTCACTCAGTCCTGACTCATCACACATGAGCTTCAGCATCGTCCATCTGAGACTTCCGGCCGTTCAGGTCAGTTTCCTCGCCGTGAGCGGTTAAGCCTGGGCTGCTCTGTCTGTGGATCCACCAGTGGCTTCATCACACACACAGACACACACACACTCACACAGACTCACACAGACACGTCTACAGAGCCGATATAGGAATTTTGAGACCGGTACGGATATTTGGATGTAAAATGGCCGATAATCAGTCGAGCTCCAGTTCCTAAGATAAGTTTGCAGACAGGTCAGAGGTTCACTGTGAAACGCTGCATGTTTCCATTTAAGTTGAAGATTGGACTTATAAATGTGTGTTACTGCTCACTTTATCGTCCGGCAAGAGATTTCATGTCTGTTTGAGACCTTGTGAGAAAATCCCTTCAGGATTCAGCGGGTTGAAGTAAAAGAGTGATTGAAGCTGCTGTGGAGGGTGGATGATGCTTCATGTGTGTGTCTGTGTGTGTGAGTGCGCTCCACCATTATTGACTCCATCAGTCACATGCAGCTTCCATGTGTGTGTGTGTGTGTGTGTGTGTGTGTGTGTGTGTGTGTGTGTGTGTGTGTGTGTGATAATGAAGCAGGAACAGTGCTCACTGGTTTAATATCATTGTTGTTTTATGGAGTTTGACTTTAGATTCTGTGTGATGTCCTAATCTTTATTCAACACACAGCAAAACGAACATTTATTTTATTATTTAGATTTCCCTTCATACTGCTGACCTGTTTTTGTGGACACTTTCAGTGCTGTGATCTGTATCAAGCATTTCACATTAAATTTAATTAAAGTTAACTCCAGCCGTAGAATTGTGTCCTTGGATTTCAGCTGTCCGCCTGCCATTATAAAAACTAGCAAATATCAGGTGACCGTGTCCCTCTCTTGGTGTTTTTAAATTTTAATTACATTAAAGCTTAATTAGGGGCGTCACTTTAAATGACAGGTGTTCTGTGATTTGGGTACAGCTCTGTGTGTGCTCCACCTCATCGGTTTAGGTGGACTCTGGCTTTTGGTTTGAGTCTCTGTGGGAGGCTCTTAGTGTCGCCATGTTGGCAGCATCACAGGCTAAAACTCCTAATATAGACAAAGAAGTGAAGCGTGAGTGGAGCTGAGGCAGGCTCACACTGAGAGCCTCCACCTGACAGGCACTCGGAGCGGTCATGTCCACAATTATGCTTCATTTCTTCAAATAAATAAAATAAATGGAAAAAAAATCACCTGTTTCATAAAAACCTACCAAGAAATGAACATTTTAACATGGAGGTCTATGGTATTGACTCACCTTTGGGATCCGCCCCTAGAGGCTGCAGGATGAACTGCAACTTTGGAGAGACTATTGCTCCATAGTACAAATACTAATAGTGAAACTTTTCTTACTGTCAGCTAGTTTTATGAGTTAAAACACAGTAAAAATGGGGAATGCTGATTTTTATTTTTTTTTATCACCTTTTATTATCATCTAATTAGCAGCCTCTCCACTTAATACCCACAACCTGCCCCATGACACAGACTGGACTAGTTGCCTCTAAATGGTTATGGGTATGCTACATTTCATAAATAATAAAAATTAATTGTGTGTCAATATATATTGATCGTTTTGATGAGTGTAGATCATTTTGACCTGGTCATTGGCTCGCAGACCAAAAGACCAAAAGAGTGTGGCCACCCCCAATTTAGGCCTGTTGTTAAACAGGAGCTGTAGCTCCGTCCACATAGACACACTTCCATGAGTGATAACATGCACCATTCAGACATGCTGGTTTGTGTGTCTCCTCCGCATGTGAACAACAAAGATGAACACACACAATGAAAGTGTGTTTAAAACCTTACAATATGTAGACAGCCACACAGGCTTCAGCCTGTTACAGCCACGTGTTGTTCCACAGTTCATCCATGATGTGGGTGTAACAGCGTTTCAGTCTGAATAAACTCATCTATATTAAGTAATTGTCTCATTGCTGTGGGTTTTCTGCTTAATTACTTTCATAAATACTTCCAGTTTAGTTTTTATTCACACATGTTTATCTGGAATGTAAGAATTCAGAGAGTGCTTTTCGCACCAACACATCCTTTATCTCTGTCCGGGTTTTAAAAGGTTTAATCTGCTCCGTAATTAAATTTCTGACAGAATGAATCCTATTATTATGATGGAGATGTTTACGTTTTTATCCTGAGTGAGCTCTGACTTTAATAATCATTTCTGTAGAGTTGATATTAGGAGGCTGATATCAGCCGTAATACATCAGGCAGTCAACAAGAAAACACACGAGCCAGCATAGGAATGGCGACTGGTCCTGTGTGTGTGTGTGTGTGTGTGTGTGTGTGTGTGTGTGTGTGTGTGTGTGTGTGTGTGTGTGTGTGTGTGTGTGTGTGTGTGTGTGTGTGTGTGTGTGTGTGTGTGTGTGTGTGTGTGTGTGTGTGTGTGTGTGTGTGTGTGTGTGTGTGTGTGTGTGTGTGTGTGTGTGTGTGTATAGCAGCTGTTAGCCTGTGCATCATCACATGTTGGGAGGCTCAGTAATCAGTTTCTGTTAGCGATGTTGCTGCTTAAATATGCAGCAGCACCAACGCAGCATCTTTAATTAAACGCGAGTAATCTGCTGTTATTCCACCATGAATTCTTCATGATCGTTCTGCTGCCAATTAACACCGCGCGTCACACACGCAGACCCCGACACGTCTGAAGCTAATCTGTGGCGGTAACTTTTTATTTTTCATGAGGAAAATAATCATCACTTTTTCTGTTGGAGGAGTGTGTGTGTGTGTGTGTGTGTGTGTGTGTGTGTGTGTGTGTGTGTGTGTGTGTGTGTGTGTGTGTGTGTGTGTGTGTGTGTGTGTGTGTGTGTGTGTGTGTGTGTGTGTGTGTGTGTGTGTGTGTGTGTGTGTGTGTGTGTGTGTGTGTGTGTGTGGCAGCAGCTGCAGGTATCTGAGTAATCTCAGCACCTTCCCTGCTTTACACCTTTTGGCTTTTACACCCGTTCAGGAGTGATGAGCGTCTATGTGGTTCTTGGCTTTACTATAACACCAATCAAGCAGCGGCTGGAAGTTATCAGACATATTTTGGTAAAACAACCACAGGAAGGAATTTTTTCTCTTTACTTCAGTAATATTACAGAGCTTTGAACGATTGTGTGAAGGACACATTTGCACCATTAAATCTGTTGGAACCATAATGCAGGACTTTTAGGTCCTCCTCTCCCCCTGCTGTGGGTGCCTCCACAGACCTCTGGGTCATGCTGTTTGCACTTGTTGCAACCTGTTATTTGCTCACACTTTAGTTCTGATGTTAATTTTGGCTGCACCATGCTAGCATCCTGCTAATAGCTGCTGATTGGTCAGTTACATGGTGACAGGAGAGCCTCCCTTGATGGGACTCTGCTGCTGCTAGTTGGATGTGTCTAATTAAAATGGAGGATGCTGTAGACTGTCTCACGGTGCATATTGTGACTAACAGTTAGCAGAGCTGCATTTATTTTTTTCTAATCTAATCGCTAGTAGTAAAAAGTGAAAAGCTGCAAAAGATTCAAAGGGTTGAAGCGAGACAATTGGACTTGTAGAGTGAAACCAGTCAACCACTCCACAGCCCCCCCTGTAGGCTCATAGTGGTTAGACACAGAAGACAAAGTCAGACAGACCAACACAGGTCAGTATGGAGACATTTAGAGTCTCACACCGACCCCCCACTGAGCTCCGTCATATCAAAATAAAGACTTTGTTTAGTCTGGACTGCGCCCCCTTTAAAGCAAAGAGATCAGAGAGTGTGAGTTCTCTGTATCAAAATACAGATGTATGTATGTATGCACACAGCTTCAGTTAGATGTGCAAATAATAAAAAAACGTGTGTGGAAGTGACTTATTTTTAGCCCATATGCTGTAAGACAGCTCTATAGGCTCTCCACGACAGGTGGATTCACAGCAGGACTGCTGAGAGAGTGTTAGTGTTAATAAAGTGGTCACACTCCGAACTATTTGTTCTGTACGTACTTTACCTTACCTTTAATGAAACAAAAATAACTGAACCGAAACCATCTGCCAACATTTGACACACTGAGATGTCATACACGACGACGACGACGACTCGGCGCCGCAGGTCTCGCTCCTCTGTTGTTTCTCTGCCATCAGATCTCCGTAACTAATGACAACAAGCAGACGATTCGCGGCTCTTCCACGCAGGGTTAAAGGTTGCCTCATTTAAATAATGTTCTACATATTTCCTCCCGCGGTGTTTACTAATTAGCGGCTGATTCTTCTGCTTCTCCTCATGCGTCTCGTGCCTGCTGCACAAGTCGCACACGACGGCAGTTTGAGTTGACTTCCAACTTCTGGAATTGGAGCCATTATAATTGGACGTACCTACAGCTATTAATTAGAACTCCTTTCTTTAATATCTGTAATTATTCCCACCTGCGGCTCTTGTGTCAGCCGCAGCTGTACGTGAAAGGAGAACGTCTCCTGAATGCTTTTCCTGTTTTGACAAGTCAGAAATGTCAGATCTGAGAAAAGAGCAGGTGTCACTAATAACATTAATGAAGGCTGCGTATCTGTCAGACAAAAAAAAGGATCAGAGACATTCATGGCAGATTCAAACCCCCTTTATTTAGCTGTTCCTCTTGCTGTGAAGCCTTTGTCCCATTACCTGCTATGACAGTGCGAAACCACGGACTCCCTTCGCCTCCCTGTTTATCCACTTTAATCTGTGAATCGGTGGTAATGTGCTGCATGAGACTCACTGCTGCTCTTTATGATTAAATATTGACAGAGGAGCATCACATGTTGGGGGCTTTCTGAATAGACTGTGAAATGAAGCCAACATAAACGTGTCATAAGCTGCAGTTCCTCAAGTGACCACTTGAGGGCTGGCACCAAAACAGTTAATTCCCATAGACCATCCATCTGGTTTTCAGCACAAATAAGCATGTTTCCACAGAAAGGAGTCCTAAAACCCGGAACTGTGTCACAGGGTTTCCAACAGACCAGTTAGCAATTTGTGGTGTCATCTTGGCGCCGATGTCACATCGGTCGGCGAGTCGGTCGTCAGGGTTTATACAGGTTAAATATACACCTGTATGCTTATCTGTGACAGCTTTTAAGGCTACAAGAGGCATTTTGATTCAGTTAAATCTTAATTCTCACAGTTAGTTCTGACTGATAAGAGAAATAAACATTTTTACTAGAACCCTGCCTGGACCTTCCCCACTTCAACTCCATACATTACAGGCCAGTAGAATGTTCATACAGATATCTGGACGTTATATTGGAGGAAGACCTGTCTTTAAATTTCATGTTTCATGAAAGTTTTTACTTGAATCTGTGCCTAGTTTAGTTCCAGTCTTCAGATTCTGTGTCATTCAAGGAATGGATTACACAAGCAGCTGAAGCTGAAGGGTTTTATATGAACTCAAGTCTGACCTCAGCCCATACGTCAGACTGTTTCTGTGTCGTAAAATGAATGGAAGGACAGCTATATTTAAAAAAACAACCTGGAATCAATTTGTGGCGGCGGGTATTGATCATGTGGCAGCCTGCCACAAATTGGTCTGTGTGTGGGAAACCCTGCGTTAGTCATGTGACTGTGCTGTAGCTGCTTCATAGCGTAGAATCAGCCTTTACTTCTGGTGTTTATGTATTTCTGGTGTGTGTATGCTATAAGATTATCCTGCAGATCATAAACTTTTCTTTATTTTCTGCAATAATACAAACGATAATGGAGGAGTGACGCTAGCTTACACATTAACCTACAGAAATGTCATCCCTGCTGCGCTCAGTTTAAAATCTGGCATAATTAGTTGGCTCGTTAGGTGTTTACTGATATTGTTAGCTTCCTGCATATTTATGTTCTTTCTCTTTGCTCATGTTTGGTTTGAGCCTCCCACACAGACTCAAACGCCTCCTTTGCCTCCATTTTCATTGCTGACAGTCTATTGTTTATGTCCAAGGTGATATCTGCCTTGAAGAAATGTTCTTTAGGTTTGACACAAACACTGATGTGCTGCAGAGGTCTTTCACATGCTGCAGTTTATCCCTAAATCCCAGCTGTTGTTGGGAAATTATGAGCAGTAAAAAGAAGCAGAAGCTTCTTTACCTCTTTCTTGCTACTTAGATGACAACTTCCTCTGATTTTCCCAGACTTGCTTTTCCTGCTCCCAGCAAGGATTCTGTTTTTTTTTCTGTTGTTTCATATTAAGAGTTATTCTTTGCTTGCTAATGAAGAAGCTTTAATTACCTTGTCCTCTAGCTACATGGTCGCATCATGCAGGAGACTTTATCCTGTTTCCTAACTAGGATTCTGCTTTTTCATGCTTACTAATAAGAAAGTCTTTTCTCTGCATCTTCCTCTCTGTCCTTCTTATTTTTTCACTTGCTTACTACTAAAATTACAAAAAAATGTTTTCAATGATGGCTGAATCCATGAAGCAGTTTTCATTTTGGGTGTGCAGAGCACAGTCTCCTCTCACTACTATAGTGTCATCATTTTGTCTTGTTTTTAAATGAAAGAGAGAGAGAGCGAGCCGGTGAAGGTGAACGTTCTCAACTGCTGTTTCACATCACATCAACTATTAGTCAGTCAGGGAGAGCCGGATGACCAATCGGATGTCTGCGGTAAACCATCTGGGTGTTTTGGTGAGGCAGTAAATTCCACCCACATCCATCTGAAAGGCTCCCGATTCCTCCTCTGCTGTAGTTTGGTGCCCTCTCGCCTGTGAAGCGGCTGCGTTTCTGTGAATCCCAGATTGTCCATTTCCAATGAGGGTCAGCTGTGAGGGAGGGAGCAGCGCTGTAATCTTGCAGCCTTCCTGAACACATCCCGCGCTGCAGTCCTGTATTCTTCTGCCGAGCGAGGTGAGGAGAGGATGCTTTAACCCTGTGTGGGAGGACGAGGAGAGGAAGCACAGCTAATTATCCATTCAGACGCGAGATGGAGAAAGATGCCGTGGCTGTGCTGGTTTGTGTTCCCTTGGCCCCGCCTCCTCAGTTGCGCCCTCAGGGTCGCCTCGGTAATGAAACCCAAGCCAAGAGCTTCATCTCCGCAAACCCTCCCTTCATCAGATGATCCTTGCAGCTGAGCGCTCCAAGAGTGCAGAGGTCAAACGCTGTAAATGTGAGCGAGGTGTCCCCCTGAACCCATTACCCAGACTAATGTGTGTGTTTTTTCCACCGACCCGCAGAAACTGAGCGGCTCACCTCGACACCGGCTGCTCTCATTAGAACAACAGACAACAAACACAGCCGGCAGCTCAGAGCGCCCCGAGGCTAAAGGTTAGCCGGTAACCGCTAACCTTCAGCGCAGGATCCCTCCTCCTCTTCTCCTCCCCCTGTTTCAAATCCACCTTTGTTTTTCTCAGAAAACACCGCCTGAAATGGACGTTGTTATCCCCCGTTGTTTCACAAAAGTTGGAAATTAAAACTTTTCCTTACAGGAAAGATGATGTCATCTTTTCCAGGGTATGTTTGAATCAGAATTTGTCGTAACGCAACGTGAAGAAGTGAAGAAAAAACTGATAGAAACTATTGTTGTCATTTTTGGCTCTCTGCTGTTTTAGCACTATTAGTTACTAATAGTGATGTTATACACAACAAGGGCCTTTACGGCATCCTCCACTTTGATTTACCAGATTCAATGAGCAACAGCTGAACCACTTTAAAGACATGTATCTGAAGACGGAGAGAAGAAGGATTTTCTGCCAAAGCTACACATGGGGTGTGGGATGTTTTCAATCTAAAACCATGTGTAAATATTCTAGCTCCATTCTTTCTGATTTATAGGGGCCTCACAGTGCCCTCTAGCTGAACTGCAGCCAGTTTTTAGCACACAGGCATGGACCGGACATGGACGGACTCCAGTCAGAGGTGTGTTGTCCTGGGTTTGGCTTTTGTCTGTCATTTTGAAAGCATCTCTCTTTTTCTGTGTCAGTTTGTTTTACTTCCTGTTTGAGTGCCCGCCGTGCCTTCTTTAGGTTAATATGAGACCGGTTTATTAGCCTTTCTTAGCATTTTTGAACGATATTATCTTGTTTTGTGATCCACATTCAAATGACTGAGCGAGACCATGCAAATAATTCCTTTAAAAACACACACACACTCCTTCATTGTTCGTTTGTTGTTAGTGTGAAAAACATCTTATCAACTGATGCAAAAAAAAAGCATGTGCAGAGGTGGAAAACTCACAACGCAGCAACAATTTGCTCAGTGAGATGAGCTTTTTATATCAGATGAAGCAGGAAGTAAATGAATTGACACATAACTCCTTTGTCAACAACATGACTTGTAATCAGTAAAGTCAATGAATATTACATAACCTCATCTTAAAATGAAAACGGCTTTGTTTACTGTGTGGAAGAAGCTTTAAACAAATTGTAGCAGCTGGTTGTGTTCATTAAAATGTCAGCAGTACATTCAGACACAGACTTGACGCATAAATGAAACATTAATACTCTCACAGACAGTGTTACAGACAGTCAAACACAACAGTCACACACAACAGTCACACACAACAGTCACACACAACAGTCACACACAACTGTCAAACACAACAGTCAAACACAACAGTCACACACACCCGTCAAACACAACAGTCAAACACAACAGTCAAACACAACAGTCACACACAACAGTCACACACACCCGTCAAACACAACAGTCAAACACAACAGTCACACACACCCGTCAAACACAACAGTCACACACACCCGTCAAACACAACAGTCAAACACAACAGTCAAACACAACAGTCACACACAACAGTCACACACACCCGTCAAACACAACAGTCAAACACAACAGTCAAACACAACAGTCAAACACAACAGTCAAACACAACCGTCTACTACTACGTCTCAGATCTTTGTTGTTTTCTGGTTTTGGACTCACTCAACAGCTTTTGCTGTACAGTCCAAGACCGGCATCTTGACATGTCAGTTGTACACCTTACTGCTCATATTTCATCTGTCTTTCTGAAAAATAAACCACTATCACACAAACTCTCGCCATGTTAGCAAGTGTCTGAATCCACTTCCAGTAAGCTGAATGCAGGCAGCTGAAGTGGAGGAAGCTTGTGATCCTTTCACTCCTGTAATTACAACAGTTCGCCTTCTTTTTTAATGATTCTGTCAGAAAATGTTCTTTGTATTAATTATTTCACCTGTTTTTCTTGACGGATGAAATATAACTTTCAGAAGCTGCCACATATTATGTTATGAATGCTCAGAGCAGTGTGTAATAACAAGAAAAGTAAAAAACCGGATTTGAATTTTCATCAAATTTGTCTTTATAAACAACTATAAATGTGCAGCAACAAGAGGCTACAGAAAATAAACTCAAACTATTTCACATCAACTGTCCTACGCTCCTAAAACTCCCACCCCTGGCACACACGCTTGTGGTCATTACCGTAATGAATGTAATAGCAAAAGAGCAGTTTCTCAGCTTTCAGAATCTGTTGAGATTTTTTCAATAGATAGAACATAATCAGAGCTACGGTACGGTACTTCTGTCACTGTTAGCTAGCAACCTGAGACGGCATCCACCTCATACTGCCCACTATGTAGCAGTCTGTGAACATGTTTACCTCCACTTTAAAACGTTTCACATGCATGTCTGTAGAAATTGGCTGTTTAAAGGTTGTTACTCAAACCTTTCTATAAACATGCACATGTCCTTTTGTGAGTGTAATAGTTAACACATGTTACCTGCAAACTTCTTGTTCCCATACCTATAGCTTTTCAGACCTCCCCGGCTGTCCCCTGTGCCATGTTAAAAATAAGAGTGCTATGGATTGTGGGTAATTCCCTCATGCACGGTGAGCAATGCTGCAGAAGTTCAGACAGTGAAAGTTTGAGAGAGAGCCCTGCAGCAGTTTGTGATTTCAGAGCGGACGATCCTCTCACACTGATCCATCAGTGTGAGAGTGGACACACACACACACACACACACACACACACACACACACACACACACACACACCTTTACAAACCGAGTGTTTGTAGATTTCCAACCTTCACATTTTTTATTCCTTGCACAGTGAACTATGTCAAACTCCGGGTGTGTAAAGGAACTCTTTGTTGCATCTTCCCTGACCACAGCCATTGAGGAGTTTGTTGTGTGAGTGTTTTCCTCCCTCTGGTCCTCACATGTTCAGACACATCCTCACACATTCCTTCTGAACTGGAAGGTATGTGTGTTTATAAAACACTGCAGAAGTTCACAGATGGAGGTGGACAGTTGGATGGTGGTGACTTTGAAACATCCCTTCACCTGACTGTTCAGATGGGCTTAAAAAAATACTTTATCACAACTTTACAAGGCGAAATTCTGTGTTCTGCTACGACTGGTTGTTGCTTCTGGGCCTTCCATTCACCCTGAAATATAATGACTTAATGATTTTTTATTATTATTTATTTCATTTCTTCTGACAAACTCTAGTTACTGTGACCTCACTAAAAATAGAAATCACTGTGTAAGGGTAAACTAACCAGGGTAAAAACCGGTTCAAATAGGTCCTGAGCTTTACTAATGTAAATATTACCAACTGTTTGTTTCAGAATACTAAAGGTCAAAAGGCCAGCAGCTTGGTGCTAACTTAAACTTTAAGCTAATGAACACATCATACAGATAATAACTGTGCATTATTAATAATATTTTAAATGTTTGTATGTCATTGTGTAAATTCTCATTTCCATAAATCAGATGATAAACGTAGGTGTCAAAGTGTATGTGTGAGTATAAAGTGTAATATTCCCCCTGAAATAAACCGTATTAATGCAGCGCTTTCTAAACACAGGCACGGGTCAGACACAAAATCAGGCATACAAACAAAGGTAAACAATAAATAAAACATCAGTAAAACAGCTTCAACTTAGACTGTGAGTGCACCTTAAGCACAACACTTTCAAATAATAACGCTCTTTATTATTATTATTACACCACATCGTTTTTCACTGTATGCATGTCTGTAGCTCTGTGGATAATTTGTCTGTCACTTCTCAGATATATTCTGAGGACAACAAGGTCTGAGCAGAGATTAAATACAGATCATAAAGTGACTTCACACATAAGCCTGATGTTGTTGCCGGGGGTTAAAGTCAACATCTGGTCTGTGAGGATTACTTAACACTTTCAGCTGTGACACAAAATCCATAAATACTTCTGTTTGGATTATTTCTTTTGATCATATTACCATACTTACATTAATGCTGTTGTTAACCTACATATTTCACATCAGTGCATTAGCTTCTGTTTTGGTTGTTGTTTTTTTTTATTTACGACTCCTTGAGTTCTTTGTTTAACACTAAACACAGATGTTTTTGTTCGGTTGTGTTTTCGCAGTAAATAAGCTGTGAAAGAACAGTTTGGTCTAAAGCTTGTTACAAACTCCACCAGAACAGAGAAATTTGTTTGTGTCCCTGAGGTGATAAGAACAAGAATAAAGTTCGTTTCAGCCTGAACTTTTCATACTTCATGAGAAACGTGTGTGAAGAACTCCTCACCCCCAGCCGTCTAGGGTAACATGTTTGAACCGTGCAGGAAGATGTTGCTTCTATTGTGGATTTCACAGTTTTGCTTGTTTACCTGAATGAGGGATGATAAGGAGCCGGTAACGTTCAGGGAGGAGGGCGCGTACCTGCTCGTAGCATGATAACAGACCAACAGGTCTGGCAGACGGTATTTTTTGACCTGTGCGGATTCTGCTCACCTGAAGAAGCTTTTCCGGGTCTCCACATTAGCCATGCCCACTCTGAAATTCTGACCAATCACACAATAGTTCTCAGACACGACAAAGAAAAAAGTTCTGCCCTGATGAAGTGTCGAGAGAAGTGCAGACATTCTGTGTCAGTTAGCATCTGTACTACAAACCGTGATTCCCATTTAAAGTGCTTTAAGTTGTTTTTGGTCCCTCTTTGCTGGTTTAGGTGGTCTTTGTAGTCTTTGTAGTCTTTGTAGTCACTTGTGTTCCCTGTTGTTATCTTAAATCTCTCTGTTTGGCACCTTTTTGCAGTACTTTGTCCTCCATACATTGTCACTGTGTCGGATGATGTTTGAAAGATGTGACAGTGTGAAAGCAAAAATTAACCCTTTAACACCACCCTCAATAGTTGATGAAACGCCTGTCAAAGGCATACCCAAATTAAACTACAAGCTGTTTGTGACCCCTTAGGAGTATGTGCAAAAGCTTGGTCTCATTGTGAAGGTAACACTCTGAAATTTTTATTTTAGCTGTGTGATTTACTGCAATTGCAAATGGTTAACAGTGAGAGAAGTCTAAACACAGAGAAATAAAAAGATTTTGTAGCTCGCCTAAATTTTTTTTGTAAAAAAAGGCTGCTTGACAACTGGAGCATGGTGATGTTGATTAGATGACAATATAGTGACACAGGCTGAAGTCTTACCTATTCCCAGTTAAAAGTAGATAGTAATTGGACAAGAAATGACCATTTGGGACAGGTTTTTCTGTAGGTATTCCCAGGCGCTCTCCAAAAAGTGCCATTTGGAGTCTCCAAATGGACACTTTGGCACCAAAGTGCATAACTCTGGAATGCTTCAACATACAGACATCAATGAGAGCTCTAATGAAAGGTGCCACTTAGAGGAACCTCATTCCATATTCAGATTCACTATTAGTATGATTGAAATAATGTTAGTGAAGCAAAAACACATTGAATGCTCATTATTCTACTGAAACTGAAATTGTGCATCACAAGAAAAGACTCAGAACAAGAGATATGGTCAAAAACAACACCTTTATCTAAACAAATACCCAAACTACTTACAGCAAACTGTTTACATGTTTACAATTCCACAGGTTTCACAGCCACATGTTGTTCTCAGTATGCCACTGTTACAGTCACGGGCTGCTACAAAGCACAGCTAGAAAGCTTGATGGGTGTCTTACTGTCACCAGAGATGTAGACTGGCTTGTGATGTTGTACACTGGGAGTAGGAGGCTGCTCTGGCTCTGGTGCTTGGCTCCCACTCTGTATCTGAATCAGTTTGCCTAAAATGCAAAAAATAAGGTTTTCATTCACAGAACAACTGTATCTGCATTCATTGTTCACCTCACAAATCAATAGTAAAAGTGCACACCACACAGGTAAACAAAATAGAACAGTGTTTGCCTAAAATGCAAAAAATATATATAAAACAAAATAACTATAGATGTATGTATGGTTGTATGTATATATCAGATATTCATTCACAGAACAACTGTAGCTGTATTCATTGTTCACCTCACAAATCAGTCCTCCACAACTACTTTTGGAGGAATAGTAAAAGCACACACCTCCCCCACACAGGTAAACAAAACAAAGGACACAACACTGTATTCACTAATTCTTTGAAACGTCTACATTCTATTTATAAAACTGCAACATGTATAAAAGTTACTTACTTGTCATGGACAATATCTTCTCCTTCAATGAACATGTCCTCCTCCACCGAGTCAACAGACGACACATAACTTTGCGCATCCGACACATCCTCGTCAGAAAAGTCGCTTTCCCGTCTCGTACACTCTTCAATAACTTCTTCAACAGTGTAATTCTTCTTTTCCATGCGTTTCGCCATCTCTCTGGTCACTGGAAATACCACTGGAATGGAGATATACGCTCACTCTCACTATTACGCATTTACGCATGGACAGCCGGCATCCATTGTTCATGTTTACGCTTAGGCCTGTAGCCCACCCTCCTTCCACAACCCCTTCATGTGGGACATCCCCGTGACGGAAATCTTATTGGCTATACGTCCATTGCATCAGATTCAGCGTCAAATATAATTGGCTGAAAATACAAGCGTAAGAGTGGGGGGAGGTGCTTCGCTCGATATAGTCGCTCATTGGATTCTTTTGGCTAGGGACAGGCCCTCGATCCTTTTGTATGGTCAAACGAGCTGTCAATCAATAGAGTAGGGAAGTGGCTTTCCAACGAGGTGTAGGTTGTCAACAAAGAGCACAAAATGGCTGCGCCCAGACGGAGATATTGCAGTGAAAACATGAACCGTCCCGTCCTCGGGCCGCGTGTACTTAAAAGGTTAAACACTGACAGACCGAAGACAGATCAGAAGAACAGTGCCAACAAGCAGAAGCTGAAGAAAAATGATATATATGTCAGCACTCTCTCCACTGTGGCTCACTTGACGGCAGTTTTAAACAGACAGTTCGCTGCACAGCTTGGAAATTAATTGGTAATTCTGTTTATTCAGGCTCTATATATCTTTGATGACTGTTTGAATTAATAAAGGAAATCTATTACCCGTCTGATCCGCCCTGTTGACTTAATGTGTCTGCTGGATTCACACAGGTTGGAGAGCCCAGGTCTGTTTTCAAACAGTTTACTTTTAATTATGCACAAAATTATAGGCGACGTGTGTTGTCATTTAGATTGCCAGTGTTGTAATGATGCGTTTGACTTGTAATTGGCTTTGTATGGGAAATGTACAAAGAGAGCAGGGATGGGTTTTCAAAGGGAGGATGCCAGCCAGCCGTGGTTAGTAGTACACACAGGTTCAGAAACACCATCGGTAACATGGAGATGCCCACATGAGATGGGAAAATACTTTCCACACATCCCCCTTCAAAGACCTTCATGTTAAAAGTATAAACTTAGCTCAGATCTCTATGGGTATTGTCTGGGAGGAGTTTTTAGCAGTTTCCTTCCCTGCTGGGCTCCATTCTTGTTCCTGCCCTTATGAAGGCGCTGCCCACACGGAGATGAGCGCGGGCATATCTGCAAAGGTTGTTTATCGTACGTGTGTTTCATCCACACGGATCCGACATTTTACAACCAGGTCTCAGAATGCATAATGTTTTCATGTTTCTGTGTTTACGCCCCAATACGCTACTTTTCTGAAATGATGACGCCACAGCTCCACCTCCCCCTCAACCTGCACGCGCTCACTCTGCTCACTGTATTAGCTTTAACAGCGAACTCTCCTGCTGCTCTGCTGACACACACAGAGCAGCAGGTGGACAATAACTAAGAAGGTTTTAGATCCATGTTGTTCTGTTTACATCGCACAAGTTTTGAGTGCGTGCCCCGTGTCTTCTTCTCTGTTTTCGGAGTGTTTCTGTGGTAGCGCTACTGCGCCACTCACATGCCTGGCATATGAACTACAGCGGTTTCAGTGGTTTGTGCGCGGAACGTGTGGACGCACGCATTTACTGAAACCATGCCGTCTTCACAGAAACATTTTTAAAATGAAAGCGACTTTGTCTCCATGTGGACGCTGACTTAGAGACACCATGATGGCAGAGGCTCCACATTCATCCTTATTTATTTACAAAACATTAAATAAAAACTTGTCCACTTTCCACTGAAATCAAGCAGTTGCATGTTTACCCTTCATCTTGTCCTTTCTTCTTAGACAAAGCTTCAAATTTCTACAAAATTACAGTTGTTTTGTTGTTGTTGACACAACAAGCTTGACTGTCTTGTTTTCTGCAGTCTCAGAGAAAGTTTGCCAAAAGTCTGGAAATATCTTTTTGTCTGTAGATCCGTCATCTTCAAAAGAAAGTCTCTTACTTTGGACCTTCAGAGAGCCACATTGCTTTGACACTTTTGTTTTACAGTTCTTTCAGTGAAGATATTTTTGCTAATCAGTTTCATGAAGTGAAAACAGAGAGCAGGTGGGAGGAACTGCAGCTTTCTGAGCGAGCAGCCTTGATGGTGGAGCTCGAACTTCTTTGTTCCCTTTGTAAACTTGTTTTTAATAAATACTTTCACACCAACATCCAGCTCAACGTCTAAGAATCAAAAATATGTCAATGTTATATAATAAAAACACAAATGGTGAAACTTTTGCTGTGTGAGTATCAAAGGCTGAAAAACAGGAAGAAATCCAGCTGCAGTTATTTTACTTCAGGTTTCTTATATTTCAATATTTTTATGGCACTTAAATTGTCTGGAAGGTTATTTTTTAAATCTCACTAGTAAGTTAAAACGTTGTACTAATAACTAGAATTATTATGTGTTTACCCATGAGCACCCCTGAAGATCAACTAAAAAATTGACCTAGGCCCCGTTCACACTGGAGAAAGTCGGTCCAGCTAGAGTAGGACTGAATCCAGATCGCCTTTAAGCTGGATACAATCAGACCTATTTTAAATCACAATATTAACCCGGCTTGTTTGTTATCCTCTAAACCACTAGGTGGCGCCTCATAATATACAGAGTGTGTTCAGTGGTAGAACCTCGTGTGTGCATGTGTTATGTTTTTTTTGTCCTGTGTCGCTCGTTCTTTCGTTTTTTTCGGTTCTAAAAGCAGTTTATTCCTTTGTAGCCCCGTGGAAAATAAACTTGGGGCAAAGCTGTCGTTTTATAGTTGTTTACACGCGGCTTTTGTACGCGACACTGTCCCTGTGAACTAGAAGTATCACTTCACTAGCAGGATTCACTAGCTGTATTTGCGTTCAGACCGGAGCCAGATGTAAGCCAATCCAGCTAGATCCACCTCTGAGAGGTGGACTGAAATCAGTCCGGATATATCCAGATACGGCCCGAATCCTGCTCTAGTCGGATTGATTTCCCCAGTGTGAACGGGGCCTGGATAGGCAGGGGATAGGAGTGGGACAGTGGTATCAGTACAGATTTTGGGGACATGATGCCAGATGATTTGTGGAACCTTTATTTCTTTTAAATACAAACTAGTATGTTGTGTTCTGGTTGGTGCTCGTCACAGTCTGAACCTGGCTGTTACTGGACTTTTTAGGCCAGAACAACATTTTGGTAGAAAAATATGACAATATTAATACATGGACATATAATTCCTAATATACATTCAGAACACAATGTTTAGCTGGCTAGCTACTTTGCTATGTCGTCGTCAGAGACAAGGTTATAGTTGTGTTATGTTAACATACAGTGGGAACAGCAAAGATGGAGTAAAGTCTCGTCACTGAATGTTCCTGGGTGGTAAAGCACCATTGAAGTCTATCACATCAAAGTTCAGAGCGAGACTGAAAAGATATGGATGCGTTCCCAGAACCCTGCACTGATTAGTGCCATCCTGGTGGTAGTGATGGTGTTGTCTCCCACTTGGAAAAACATCCTCAGGTATTCAAACCTTGATTCCATGTTTCAGTATGAAAGGTCTGTTTTTGGATCCCGAGGACATCCACCATCTGTGTAAATTAATTATGAATCCATCAAACTAAGAAGTGCAGAAACACACAGATAAAGTATGAAGCAGGCGAGACTTACATTAGGAATCAGCGAGTGGATGTATAGTGGCTTTCTCTCTGCTCAGACAGGAGGCGCTGATGGAATCAAAGCAGCATCAGTTTGGTCTTTGAAGTCGAGATGGAGAGATGAAAGGAGTTCTGACCTCTCCTCCCTCCATCACCTCCTCTCTGTTCCCCTCTGTCTGTCTCACATTCACTCTCCACTTCCCTCATCACACCTACAGTTCCTCTCAGGCAGGATATCATCATTTTTCTGCAGCCCCGCCCCTTTGTCAGTCTGAGCTGGAAAATGACACGGGAGTACTTCTTCACTCTGCCAGGTCATTTATTCACATGCATTCAGGGAAAAGTTTGCCTAGCTTAGCATTAAAACTTCAAGGAGAGAGACAGAGAGACATTAAGTCTGGATGTGTACAGACATGCACCCAGAACTCGCTATGAATCAGCACAATGAGCACATCTAGGAACTTCATCCAAAGATCAGCACAAACGAAGTTGAGAAAACAGCTCCCACCGGTCATTCAACGTGTACACATTCTTAATTATATATAACTTTATATCATAACAAATGAGGGAATCATATACATATCAAGGTGCAGTTCCTTAAGAGACCACTCAGCCCTTAACATGCTACACAAGAGATACCACAGCTACCTGGCTGTTTGAATAGAGTAGAAGTACCTCATTCAACCCAAGCTCATGATATAAAATATATAGATACAATAGTGTGCAATTGAAAAGCTAAAATCTGTGCGAAATGTGCTGGTTACAACAATCTGTCAGAGTGTTATCTATGACCCAAAGATGAGGTGTTATACAGTGTATATAGTGAAGCTGCTGACCCTTTTGGAAAACATCTCCTGTCTGCAGCCAATGACGGAGCCAGCCTTCCTGATCAGTTTGTTCAGTCAACTTTGACTTCACCTTTCTGAGGAAGTAGAGTCTGCTGCAGCCCTTCTTCTAAACCACTGGGCTGTTTGTCTTCTAGTTCAATCTTGCTTGCTGAAAGAATCCAGGGCTGAGAAATGAAGCAGTGTCAAAAACCGTAGTTCCTAGAGGCTGGCTCTGTGGATCTGATGGCATTGACTCTTTTAGCGAGGAGTAAGCTAGTTGTTGCCCCAGACTACATAGAACATGTTTTATTGAAGAGTTTTGTCTGCAGCACTGACACTGACTCCAGAACACAAAACTAGATGCTATAACTAAACTCTGTGAGCTTTGAATCCAGTTGCATTTCCACCAGAGTTCTCCTGACTTTGACAATTAGCCTCGCTCTGGACTGAGGAATATCTAAAGTATCTGAGATTGCTCTGTAAACCTTTCCAGTTTCATGTAACTCATACGTCCTCTGAGGCCTGTTCAAGTCAAATTATGTCTTGACCCACTCCTCCAGTCTTGCTTTTTTGTGAACTCCTGACTCCAGCTAGCTGGTGTTGATGTCATCAGGGCTTCACATACATTTTCAGCCTACATGCTGAATATTTACATCCTTCCTGCCAAAGTCCCGTCACATTTGTTCCTCGACTCGATGCGATGTAAAGCAGACAGTTGTTGGGCAGTTAGAGTATTTTGTTTGTCGGAGCTGTTGTGTTATGACAGAAGGCTCTTTCCCAATGTGCACTGAGGAAGACGCTCCTCCATTATAGATGAAGATGTCCACCCTGTCTGTCTGTAATTGTTTGATTTTGCTTCTCCACCTCGCTGACAAACTGGATTAGCACCAGGAGGCTGAACCCTGAGCAGACCTCGCTCACAGCTCTGAAGATGTCTGTGTGTGTTAGCACTGGACTGTGTGTGTGTGTGTGTGTGTGTAGGCGGGAACTGTGTGGGTTGGAGGGCAGCATCTCATTGGCTGCTGGCAGGTGTATTTTCTGAGTGGCAGTCCTCTAATGAGCGCTCATGGGAGCAGAACTACAAACCTGTGGTCCAACACTGCCGCGGGCAGAAAGGCCTTCATCTCCCATCATGCCCCACCACCCCCCATTCCTCATCCAGCTGTAGCTCATGCTGCATTCAAGACAGCTGGAAGGGATAGTAAAAGCCAGTTTCCTGTGATACAACAGCTTCCAGCGTATAGTTTAGTTAGAAAACCTACATCATTGTCAGGTTCAGCTCTGGGACAATAAGTACAGCAGAAGGTACATTTCACCTGACAGCCTGCTCAGTAAACAGAAGGAAAATCCATTTTGGCTCAGTTTCCAGACAGTAAACACAGATTGGCTCTGCTGATACGAACTAAAGGGGACTGAGAGTGCCCAGCATTTAGCTGGGCTTCTGCATGGTCAGTTTTTGGAGAGTAAGAGCGTTCAAATATATTTTAGAATGATAAACACCAGGCAAGTCAACCATTTGCTCAGCTTTAGGACAATCAACTCAAACAGAACTCACATTTGCTGTCTGATTTCAGAACAGACGGCAGACAGTGAACAGTCCAGACACTGGGAGCTGTCGTGCAAAGCTGAAGTGACACACAGGGTCTGTCTGATGACCAGCACCTCCAGGGGTGACATTAAAGGGACAGTTCACCTGAAAATCGTGGGAGTGGGAGTTCTGGAGATATCAGTAGTATGCAGCATGTAATAATTTGACTTGGGTGTAAACTGTTCCTGTACAAACGGGTTCAGGAGTTTCTATGATAACTTGTGTCTTTGTAACAAACTTCGGACACTTCTTCGATCGGATGAAGGGGCTGCACACTTCCTCGCTCATCACCATCTCTTCACCGATCTGGCGGCCATGTTTTGTGCTAATTGTTTGGCTAGCTAGCTAAGGTCAAAGGTTAATGCTATCCTATTGACAGTAAAGAACCTGTTTTCTTATTGTTTGTCCAGTTTGACTTAGAGTCATTGTATCTGCTTGCAGCTGAGCTTGTACACTGTAACTGTAAATGTTTCAAACAATATCGTATAAATACAAAACACCTGATGGTTCTACCCAATGGGCCGGAGGCCTCTGAATACACTCTGTGAAGCCTCCTCCAGTTCAGTTCTCCTCCTGCTTCTGGTTCATGTGTCGTCACATCTGTTCCTCAATGAAAGGATGATGTAACTGCTGCACACACACACACACACACACACACACACACACACACACACACACACACACACACCACACACACACACACAACACACACACACACACACACACAGCACAGACCACTGTGTGTTGTGCTGTCACTGCATCTTGACATGTCACTCCTGACAGAATCACATTTGTGGACACACTCTCTGTCCCTCTGTCTCTCTCTCTCTCTCTCTCCCTCTGGCTCTCTCTCTCTCTCTCTCTCCCTCTCTCTCTCTCTCCCTCCTCTCTCTCTCTCTCCCCTCTGTCTCTCTCTCTCTCTCTCTCTCTCTCTCTCTCTCTCTCTCTCTCTCTCTCTCCCTCTGTCTCTCTCTCTCTCTCTCTTCCTCTGTCTCTCTCTCTCTCCCTCTGTCTCTCTCTCTCTCTCTCTTCCTCTGTCTCTCTCTCTCTCCCTCTGTCTCTCTCTCTCTCCCTCTGTCTCTCTCTCTCTCTCTCTCCCTCTGGCTCTCTCTCTCTCTCTCTCTCCCTCTGGCTCTCTCTCTCTCTCTCTCTCTCTCCCTCTGGCTCTCTCTCTCTCTCTCTCTCTCCCTCTGGCTCTCTCTCTCTCCCTCTGTCTCTCTCTCTCTCTCTCTCTCCCTCTGGCTCTCTCTCTCTCTCTCTCCGTCTCTCTCCTCTATCCCTCCTTATTCGGACACACACCACACACACACACCTGTCTCACCTGATGCCTCAATCCACCACACAAAGAGCTGTCAGTCATCCTGACAGCCATATTACTATATTGTCTGTGTGTGTGTGGCAATGCCCTGTCTTTGTGAGGACCATTTAGCATCTTAGACCTTCTAAGAGTTAAAAGGAGACTTGTGTGGGAACAGAAGACATTTTGGCCTGTCACCACTTTCAGTTTGAGGGTTTAGACTTTGTTTTGCTTTTAGCTGTGATAGTTCTCTTTGAGTAAAAGACTTGATGTTAATCTGGATCCTCACAAAGATTTTTTGGGGGAGAGCTTGGTCTGGTTTTTTTTTTTTTCAGTGTAGATGAGTAGAGTAGCTGTGTGTTAGCGACCACTAAAGTGATTTGCAGCTCTAATCGATCGTCTCGGACTGATGCAAGGTGACGTCTACACACTAAATCTCATTTATGTTTGTAAGTTTCCTGTTGAATATATCTCTCAGTGATGAGTAATGAGGTGCCTGCATGGTTTTGATCTTCTCCTCTAACTGATGAATCTTTCTTTATCATCTTATTCGTATATATATAGATTGAATGAAAACCCGCTTCAAAAGAGTTTCCTGTCTCCATTACTTTTTGAAGACACAATACAGACATGTAGGTATTTTTTTTAATTACATGTTTACTGCTGCTCTGGTTAATCCATATGAAGCTCTTATTTATTTATTTTCCCCACAATCTAGCAGGTTTTGTTTACCTGAAGAAACCGTCAATTAGGGCTGAACGATCTATGGTTTTAGACCAAAAATTGCGATCTCAGACAAAGCCACGTTTTTTTGCACTGCTGCTAACTGAATCAGGTTTTGTTTTGTCAAACGCTACGGCTGAAAACGAAAAGAAAACAGAGGAACTGGTCCCTAAAACAAACTTTACCTTTATGTTACTACCTTTATGGTGCTGTTTTTGCCGGCAGCAGCGGCGCGTCTTCTAAGCCTGTGTGTGTGTGTGTGTGCGCGCGGCGCGTGTCACAGTGGAAGAGCCGCGTGTATACGAATGTATTATAATGCTACAAGCACGTACACGCCCACCTCTCTGAACATCAGCTCGGTATATTCAGGTTCACTGCTGTTGTGCCGTCAGCAGCTCCTGTGTGTGTGTGTGTGTACATCAGATGCAGACAGAGGCGACAGCTGATGACGTCACCAAAACAATAACGCAGGCATTTGATGAAGAGGCTCCATGAGGACTCTAGTAAACGGTGGACAGAGCTGACAGCAGCAGCTCCGTTTGTCCTTAGATATGATTCCCATGAAAGTTTGATCATTTGTTCTAAATCACATTGAACTTTAAGAGTTACTTAAGTCTCCATACTGTATTTACTGTTTAACCTTAGGAGGCACACTTAAATAAATACTTAAATAATACTTTACAGAACTACATCAGTCTTCTTTTAACCTATTTGAAATAAAACTTTATTTTGTTCTGTAATTGTTATTTAAACTTTCATGTTTATTGAAAACTAATACTGAGTGCACGTTATCAGAGTTTACTTTTAGATCTACTGATAGTTGTTGAGAGGTGACAGAGCAGCTACCTGAAGTCATTCACACAGAAACATGCAAATTAGTGTCAATGTAAAAACAAATCGTGATAAAATCGAGATCATGATTTTATCATTAAAGAATTGTGATCTTTGCAAAATGCTCATGTGCACTAAAACTTGATCGTGGAAAAATCGTGGATGAAATCACAATATTTGCCAGAAAAATCGCAATTCAATTTATTCTTAAAATCGTTCAGCCCTATCGTCAATTGACAAACTGCTGTTTAGTCATTGTTTGTCTATGTCATCACACCAACAACATACTTCTTCAACACATGCAGAGCTGATAGGTTGTTAGCAGTTTCATATCGACACATTTAGCAGGATCATTATCACTGATTTGATCACTCTGCAACACAAAGAGGAAAAAAAGACACAACAGCAAAATTAAGAACAAAATATATTAACAGCTTCACATCACAAGTGCAGCATTTAGAGGAAAAAATGACAAATAAGCATTCAAATGAACTGTGTGTTAGCAGCTGTTTGAAGTATTTTCTTGATTTATTTTGTCAGTGTCACCGTGCCAACAGTTTTTACCAAATGTCGTGGTCCCCAGATGAGCCAGTTTCATTCATTCAGCTCAACAGTATCACCAGTGGGGTGTTTTTAGCGTTGGTGTTTAGTTATTATGTTCCTCGACGAGTCCATCGCAGCTTCAACAGCAGGAGCAGAGACAGCACTGACCCCTCTTGGGGAGCCAGCAAAGCTTGGGTTAGGCCTCCACCCACAGTAAACCTCTAAAGAAAGACACCAATCAGATGCCAGCACCACCTGAACGGCTTTCTTTTGATGTTGAGGAGTAGCAGCACTATATTGTGCCTCTTACGGGTTTGCAGCCTTTTCACATGATATCAGACAGTAACATTTGAATTGCTTGTATTAGTGTTCTTGTTTTCATTACCCACATATCAATTGGACTATTATTTGTATTGTATTTGTATGGGGTCGTCAGATGGTGGAGTTGAAAACGTCATCAGATAAGGTCCCATACAGTGATTAAATGGGTGAAATTAGGTCCAACGTTTCAATAACATCTCACATGTGGGATGAAAGGCTCTTCAGCATGTAGTGCACATGCCACATTTCAGACTGTGAAGCTTCAGATAAAGGATTTCATGCAACAAGGACGACACGATTCCAGCACCGACAGATGAATAACACTGAGGATCAGCAGTGCTCTCTAACATGATGGTTATTGATCTACAGTGAATACAGTGTGTTCACAGATCCATATCGGACAAGGGATGAAATCATTTCATTTAGTGCATTTAACTACATCAGACTGCTTCATGGTTTATGTGAAGGTGAGGCAGAAAATGAGAATATACAGTTGAAGTGGGCTCAAGGATGCTTGTGAGGATCCTGCTTTCAGCCTAAATAAAACATGTCTCAAGAGAGTCCTCAGTCCATATGATGAATATTCAACCTAGGTCATAGCTTTGGTCAGTTACTGTTCATCAATAATGTATTCAAATGAAACAGAGCATGAGTAAGTCTGTCTGTAAATCAGCTGAGAAAAGGCAGCAACGCAGGAGGCATCCATGCTGTTCAGAGCTTCTGATGGATGTTTCTCAGGTTTAAACAGTGAGAGTACAAAGTTGTAGTTTTAGTACTTTCAGAAACTTTCAGGGTGCATCCTGCAGCAGTGAGCTTCACTGGTCAATCAAGTACCCCAGCGTCTTCCCACAGTTTTACAGGCGCCATTTTTAGAAAGCTGAACTACAAACACATTTTAGACGTCAATGTACAATCAACTACTTGGACATTTTATGGTAGTTTTCACCTTTACAAATTCCTCCATATGAGTTTATTCATAGTTAAAGCAGAGGTAATCAATAAAAGTTAGTTTTTGTTTTTTATGAAAAGCATAACCCCGGCAGAAGTAACACAAAGAGCAGCAAACTAAGAGGTGGAATGGGTACGGCCTGTAGAGTGTGTCAGATATTGATTCATGAGGCTGGAGGATCCTGCGCTGAACGGGCTAATTAGGAGGCCGTTCCTGCAAACTATGACACCTTCAGGCAGAGTTAAAAAAAACACCTAACACTGCTCAGGTCGCAGAAACCACACAGTTACACAGACGTTGCTTTTTAAAATATATCCAGAGACGGATTTTGCTTATCTTTATTCAGTCCTTAAAAAGTTTCTGTGTTTACTGAACTTTTGCTTTCAGACAGAATGTTCGTTTCTCCAGCTTCTAATCGGTTTTTATCCTTTCTCTCAGTGCTCGGTCGTCCTTCATATTAAATTGCGTCCGCTTCGGGACATTTCTTTAAAAACCAGCTTGACTTGGATATGTGGATTAATGGTAGATCCATCGATAGATCAGGGTGGTGGATGCAGCCTTCTTGAATGATTATAAATAATAATTAATGGTAATCAGTCCTCTGTTGGTAGTTGACCTTGCTGTTACCATGGAGACACACAAACACAATAACAGTGGATGCTAAGTAGCTATGTGTGTCTGTGTGTGTGTCTGTGTGTTGCATTTCATTTGAGATGAAGAGTTCTGTGGCTGGCGGCACATTAGTGCGTGTGCATTAATGAGAAAGGGTGATGAGACACACATGCAGTGTCTCACTAAATGCTCAAGAGTGCGAGCTTCATTGTGTGTTTGCATGGTGTGTCTGTGTCTGTGTGTGTGTGTGTGTGTGCACAGTAGAGTTGTATGTTGGAGGCGGAGCCGGCAAGTTCATTGGCAGTGTTTTTCCAAAGGGTGCCATAGTAACAGATGTTCAGAAGAGAAGAATCTCTGCTAAGCCGTTTAAATTTGAGAACACGTCTCTTCCTCCGTGTTCACAGAAACACAAAGCTGTTTGAAGTGATGTTCTGAAGAACCTCCAGCTCTGTTTTTAAACCTCACACAACCAGTCGGGCAATCAGCCTCCAACTGGTCTGTATTATGACTGCTCCCCATCAGAGTGTCATCCTTTGTGCAGGTTTGAGAGGATGTGGTTGCATAATTATTGAAGCATTAATTAAAGTACATCAGATTTCTTTTGTTGATGTGGCCTGTGCTGTATCAATTCAGGTGCATGAAGGCGTACCTGAAAAGGACAGTTAATGTTTGCTGTAGACAGACTCCTCCTCATCTGTAGCCTAATGTTCGTCTTCATTAAAGTTCAAAAACTCTGTACCTCAAAGCCTTCACGATGTCTGTACATGTGTAGATTTTGTTTTTATATTGATTACTTTTGTTCTTAACAACTCTTGGTTATCATAATGATCCAGTCCTGTCCTATCTTATCTTAAACCCCTCAATATAAACACAAAATGCTGTTCTGCACTACCCCTGAAACCCAGGTGCTACAGGTTCATGATACGTTCTAAAAATGACCCACAATAGGCGAAATCGGCTTTTTTACAAATATTATCCATGTTTTAAGGCTGTAAAACCCCTCACTACACACTTATACACCTTTCTCAGACAGGCATGAACATTTTCACACTTTTGTTTAAACACTCTCGAAGTTCAAGTCATAGAAAAAAAAAGTCCAGTATTATAGAATGAAATCAAAGATCAAAACCTGTCTTCAGTACGCATTCTGCACTGTGCAGGCGACACGGCATTATCAATCAATCAGGACGCAGAACACAATGCGCTGTAAATAATCATTAAAAGAAGCATGCAAAATTGCACTAAAAAAAAAATATATATATATATATGTATATATATAGTGGTCCCTCGCCAAACGCCATTCACCTTTTTTTTAGTGCAATTGTGCATGCTATAAGAAAACACACATATACATATATACGTATATATATATATATATATATATATATATATACATATATATGTATATATATATATGTATATGTGTGTTTTCTTATAGGCAGACAGGCAGAGACAGGGACAGAGGAGCCCTACATGTGTGTGTTTTGTCTCCACTTTTTTTCTTCCTGGTGGTTTAATGAACATGTCTTTTCAAGTTGGGGGTCAGAGGTCACCTGATGAGCAGCACCAGGTGAACCAAAGTGTTTCCGCCCGCTCAATCAGACATAGTGGCCGCAGCTCCACCCAGCATCACCTCTCTGTTGATGTTGTCTGTCATCCGATCGGCCGACCTGTCGGCGTGTTAATTAAACCACTTCGACTTCTCCCTGCACTGCAATTAATTCTGATTTGCATCCTTAAAAGCTCCATTCAAAACACACGCACTCCCCCACTGTCGCCGAAATGACCTCCGTCGCCGTGGTTACAGTGCCAATAAGCATTCATTACCTTTGATTAAACGCCAGTTTGCAGTTCCATCAAACCTGGAGCTTCACTTCACATATGAAAGAATCAGTCTTGTTGTTGTGTTTGTCTCAATAACTGTAAATATGTTTACTTTCAGACAGTCCTACAGTGATTTCCTCTTTCTCTCATGTCAGCTGTTGTTTCGCTTCATTTGAATATAATTCTGTGGAAGTTAGATAATCCAGATAATCATTATGTGCTAATCTGTTAGAAAGCAGGGACAGATTAAGAACAGTGCATTCTGATGCTGATGCTGTCAGAAACATCATGTAAATATTTTTATTACTTCAAGCACTGAATTTTAGATTATATTGAAAACTGTGAAAATTACAGTAGATTAAGTACCAGGGAAACATCCCAACTTTAGAGGGGGAGAGTGGATTATTCTGGGCTCATTACAGGGCGTGTGGACCCTGGCAGTGGGGTGTAAATTGTACGAAGGACTGTAATGTTTGGAAATTACACAAAGCAAATCATAAGTAGGTCACTGATTACATAGCTCTTTAATCTAGGCTATATTTAGTGGGTATGTGGATGCCCGTGGAAAGGCTTGTGTTCACACCTGATGACCAAATGTACATCACTCAGATCCTTCCCTGGCATACCTAAAGGAAGTGTAAATTCAGCATGAAAGTGTCTTTTATTGAATCTGACCCGGTTTGTAGTGTAACATTCGTGCTCCTTATACACCTGCCATCCATCCTGACCACCACCAACTAAACAAAGTGGGAACTAATAAATAGTGTAATTCTTAGGTGTGTGATTGGATGACCCAGCAGACACGGAGCCAATGAAAAACAAACACACAGACTCACTGTGTCCACTGTCAGCACTCCTTCCTTCTCTCCGTCTCATCCTTTCTTCCTCCTCCTTTTGTGCAGCGGGTCAGCTGGCTAACGGGTTAATTAGCTGAATGAAGTGCTCTGCAGATGAAATGTCAGGCTCGCTGGCTGCGCCTTGACTTCCTGGACTGGAGGTTAAAGGTCGACAGCAAGTTTACTGAACCATCCCCCTCTTACCTTTATCGAAAATGTCACCCAGGAACCATTAGCACGGGCCCCGGCCAGAGACACTTCATGTGGCGGACTGACGGACGCGGCGACCCCTAAACGCTCAGCTGGTGTGAATCCACTAAGGTCCTCACTTCCTGTTTCCTTACTGATGCCTTCAGGAATAAATATCAGCTCTCTACTAGAAAACCCTGTGCTTCCAGAAGGAAAAATACAGATTTCACATTATGGTTCATGCTCCCTAGATGATAAGTCTAAATGATTATACACATTTTTAATAGGACAAACATCAGATTTCCCTTTGGACCTACACTACTGACACTACTGACCATCAGAACAGGGAGTCAATGCTGATCCTAGGCTTTCTCATTGAAGGCAGGGAGAGGTTTAGTGGGAGGGTTTCTTCCAGTGTGAAATAGGCTGTGCTGATAATATGATAGTAGTAAAAAAAAGAAAAAGCTTTGTATAGTTGTATAACTGTTTGCTGCCCCATCCTCTGCTGCTACAAAGCTATGATGGGAACAAAAGTGGGGGACAATTGTCTGTTTGACTCCCTTTGTTTTTTGTTTTAATCTCTCACAAAATACAGTACAAAGGACATCAGTTTATTTCCAGGTTTTCATCAGTAAATGAATCCAAAAAGTTTCTTTAAGTGCTGCTCCTCAGACAGCATAAAGAGAATGTGCATCTGTTAACACACACTGTTGACGACTGAAGTGTGTTTCTGTGTCTTTTCAAACACTCATTCCAGCACACAAACTGCTTTCATTCAGAATTGCTTAATCTTATTTTAAAACCTTCTTAATGTTCCATTGTAACAGCTTCTGTGCCAGAGAACAACAACTCTTATAGAGCACACAACACACAATCCTCCATATTAAGATCAATCAACGCCCCACTGCCGACGCCCGTGACGTCACACTCACTTCCACTACATGTAGAGAGAATGCAGCTGATTGCTGCTGCTCACAGTTTACTGCGTCCTTATAATGTGAGTCATTAGGAGCCTTTTCAACTGCTTTTCATAACAAATGTTGTTTGGTGCTGTTATAATGCAGAGCAAATTACTCCGTTGAGACGACGTCTGAAAACACACAGGAAAAGGGTGATACCGCAGATTTCAGCTCAGCTCTGAGTAAATCATAAAGACTTCAGTGGATGGTCTGTGTCACATGAGGAACAACAGGCTGCAGTAGGTGTCCACACACTAAACACTCTGCTTTGTCACCTAAGTACTCGTTTTGAATCATTGCTGAGCCTGTAGGTGACAGAAGTCACTCTGATTAACAAGTGACATGGAAGTCTAAAGTATTTAACTCAAGTCTGGAGTCAGCCCTCAAGTGGGCACTTGTGGGACTGCACAAGTTTTTGGCAACTCTTCTGTGGCTTTAGGGGGTTGCCATGTGGAGCAGCTATAGACTGTATATATCTAGGTTTCTGATAAAACCTGCTGCTGAGTCAGCCTAAAGGACTGATTGATCCAAATACAGTCAAAGAAGCAGGAGCTTGTGATCAGCACCTGTCTGTCACTCAAGATGTACACAACCTTAATTATGCACAATTTTAATATAACTTAAATAAGTGAAGAAAAACACATCTCTTTCCATATGTGTCTGTGGATGCTCTCATTCATCCAGGTCGGTTTATGTCCAACAGTTTAAATCGAGGCACCTGGACTCATGTTTTTTTTTGTGAAGACCTTTAGCCAGTCCTCTGAGTGGCTACCTCAGTTCTGCTGCGGCTGACTGTGTGTTTTTATGTGCTTAGGACCTCTGTGGGTGGATCTTGTTGAAACTCACATGACTAAGGTCCCTCATGTTGGTTAGGGTCAGTTAATGACCAGAAACTGTGAAAGGGCCATGTGCAGGACTAGTTTGGAAGAGAGGACAGGTGAGAGCTGATGTCTCAGCCCTCCTCCTCTCTTTAGGGAGGGTTTTTTAAGTTTAACATAGATGGCTTCTTTGACTCGTCTTTCAAACCATCTGTCCTCTCTGTCTAAGATGTGGACATTCTTGTCCTCAAAGGAGTGAGCGCTGTCTTTAAGGTGTAGGTGAACTCCTGAGTCCTGTCCTGAGGAGGTGGCTCTCCTGTGCTGTGACATCTCTCCCTATAGTTCTGCTGTAAAGCTGGACACTTTAACATGGACTTGGTCTGCATGGACTGACTTCCAGACACATAGAGGGAACTGTAGTTTTTGCCAGCTCCTCTGCATCACAGGTACCTCTTTGATATGAGGTCAGTCCTCTAAACAATGCAGTCCTTTGAGCTAAATGCTAACATCAGCATGCTAATCAAACGCACCGAATGTTGATGTTGAGCAGGTATGTTCATCTCACGCTCCCTCCCACAGCTGGTATAAGAAGCTGTCAGTGGTGTGTGTTAAAAGATTGATTTAACACATGTGGTCAGACTGAGCAGCAGGCCGAAGGCACCTCTCATTCCACCACAGCAGAGCCCTCAGAGTCTTTCATATTATCAACTACCTGCAGAGATTCATTATTTATGCTGTGCAATAAACACACACACTAAAGGAAACCTCTGGAGGTTAATCTAATTTGTCAGCAGTGTGTGTTGAAGCCATTTGTCATTCTGTGACACTGCACATATTTTATTGTCACAGCTGTTTATAGTTCCTCCTCTGATTCATATGAGTTTATTCGTGTCTTCACGCTGTAACTGTGTGTCTCCTGCTCGGCTTCCTGTTACTGTTTGTTGCTACCGTGCGCCGGTTTCCCCCTCAGGGATCAATAAAGTTTCATCTGATCTTATCGATAGACGTTTACTGTCGGTGTCTAATTAATTTGGCTCGTTAGCAGCAGGTAGCTGCTGCAGATTACAGATTACAGTCTATTCATCAAAGAGCAGCCCGCTGCATGTAAAGCAGCTTCCTGCTGAAGCAAAAGAAGCCACTCGGCTCAAACATGAGTCTTCCCCCCTGAGCTGACCTTTGACCTCCAGACCTCCAGCTTCTCATCATGGGGGGACCACAACGTTTGGATGATGGAGCACGTTCGCCTTAGAGTGTCAATACGTATTACAAACAAAATAATCCAGGGCGGGTTTAGCCTAGCTTAGCTTTCAAAGACTGGAAGCAGGAAGAAACTGATCCTCATCAAAGGAGGAGCAAAATTCATATTTGGCCCCACATCATGGAGGTCCTTCATCAAAGAACAAACATTGATTTAAGCACTTCATGACCAACATCAGAGTTTGTGAGAACCAAGTCCTTGTCCATTTTGTTGGCTCCCTTGTCACCTGTCGTCTCAGTGGCCTCGCTGCCATGCCTCTGGTGAGGACCAGCTGCTCTAACATGGTGCTGTCACCTTTTTATGTAAAGATCTCAACAGTTACTGCACCACTGAGTATTGTTAGCCTTTTTTATCAGGGATGTCCCGACCAGGTTTTTTTGCCCTCAAGTCCGATTCATTGGATTTTGATTATCTGTCGATACTTTTAGGTTCTCTACAGAGGCGAATGGCATGTGATCATTTGTGCTGTGGCTGTGCTGTCCTGTGCCTTCGTGCTGCCACGGGGCATATTAGGGCTGTCAAATGATTACAATTTTTAATCGCAATGAATCTAATATAATTTGCAGACGCAGACCTGTGTGTGTGTCTTGCCTGCTCTTACTGCCCATTTCCACGGGCACAGTACTTCAACAAACTGCCCGAAACGCATCGCTGCAGATTCTAAATATTTGATTAATTAATTGATTGATTAAATTCACTGGACATCCTTAATTTGTGACCGTTCAGCCATAGGTTGCAGGCCGTAGCCTTGAGCTGTGACTTGTGAAAGTAGAATATTCACTCAGTAGTCATGTGACCCCGTGGTTGTACCTCTCACAGGGACAGGAGTCCGTCTTCGCTGTTTCTGTCTCTGCTGTCTCCACATTGCAGAGTTTCTGCTGGTGTGTTGTAGGAACCTGCCCGCACAGAGCCCTGACATCAGCCCCGTCCAACACTTTTATATGAGCCCAGAACACCTGCTGTGGCAGCGATGCTTCGTGGCTGACCTGCTCAGCTGTCCACATACTTTTGGCCTTGTTGAAGCTGGGGCCTGAGCGCTGAGTGCTGGGGCCATGTGACTCTGTTAGGCCGCAGGTGTCTGGGGGGAAATTTTTTAATAGTGGTTCATTTGTGCGCTGAAATTACAAATCATTGTGTAATTCCTCATGTGGGACTCCTGTGTTTTTACCTCACTTTTGTATATTGTACCATTGAATTACTTTCATTCATTGCCTTGCATTAATAATTCAATAATTCAGTTCAATAATTAATATCCTTATCAGCCCCTTTCCCCCTTGACACCTTCACTTTGGGCCACTTGGATTAATGCAGTTTAACTTCAAACTTTCTTGATTGTTTCTCGGAGGGTTCGACTTCTTTCTTTTTTTAAATCAATGAAGCAGAAACTTTTTTTTACAGCACAGTTTCTTTTTGTTTGATGATTAATGATGATTATCTGCGGAGGATTATGACGATTTTTTGTTGTTCTGCTGCCAAAATAATTAACTTGATTTCCTAAACAGACTCTGGCTGTGTGTGTGTGCTTCATGCTCACATGTTGCTTCCCTCAGATCCTCGTAGACAACAACAACATCCTGCACATTTTAAACGACATCAAGCTGGATGAAAGGAAATGGATAAAAAAAACAGAGGGCAAGGTCATATTCTCTCCTTTAATTCAATTAAAACGCAAAAAATAAACATGATTTCCATTTTTCATTCAGTTTTTAATGACACTCTTATTATATGTAATTAGTGTTGAAACACTTTTTACATTAATTTTCAAATAAACATCATTTTTATAATTTTGTAAACAGACGTCAGATGAAAAGCGGCTGAGGCTGAGGGAGGTGAAGGTCTTCAGAAGCTTCCAATCATTTATGATAAAATATTGATTAAAATGTGCTGTAATGTAAAGATTTAGGCAGATGTAAGTATTTTTATTTATATTGTTTAAATAGCATTCATCCTTCCTGCAGCCTCCTCTGTGAGTGAACACAGGCAGCGTCTAACTCTGGGAACTAACTTCATAACTGTGATTACAAGTGAGGCTGCAGCCGGCAGCAGAAAACCAAGGGAGAATATTGATAAGGATATTATAGCTGATCTGCTGGGGTCCACGCAGGCCGGAGGGTTAATTACTGAGAGGGATGCTGGGAAACGGAGGCGACCGCAGAGGTTTAAAGTCCTCTGGAGACGAGGCCGCCGCAGCGTGTCCTCGGGAAGACGAGGAGCAAAAACAAAGCAGGGGAAACAGGCAGAGACTAAACGGTATCGACAGCACCGCGGCTGCTCCGGTTTATCTCCCTGTCAGGGCCAGATGGGCGGGGGGGGTTTGTTAGCACAGAGTGACAGGACAGGTAGTGTTTTACTGCAATGATCGTTACGGGTTTGGACTTTTTAGTGTTTTGTTTCTGGTCACTTCCTCGCCTGTAGTGTAGGCTAACTGTCTGCCAACAGCATGGAAATGTTCACGTGCTTCTTAGTGGTGGTTATTCAGGCTGCTTCGCCCTGTTTGTGTGTGTGTCTGTGTGTGTGTGTGTGTGTGGGGGGGGGGGGGGGGGGGTCGTTTTACCTGTGCACATCTGATCCTTTGTAATAATTGCAGAGCTCCTCTGTCGTCGTAAACCCGGTGTGAATCTACCGTGTCTGTGATTTGTTAAGTACAAATTACCCACAGTGTTTTAGTTGACGCTGCGCTCCTGTGATAACACTCGTGCCATGCAAATCACCATCTCTGTGATGTGGGCCAGTTTTCATATTCTGATATTTTTTGCCCCCCCCCTCTCCTAACACTGAAAATAATAACTTCAGGAGGTTCCTGTTGCTCGGCTTGGATCTCTGTTCATCGCCTCAGACACAGAGCAGCTCCAGGGACGCTCACTTACCCTCAGCCTTGGTAGCCAGACCTGGACACTTCAAGAGCTGCAGCCTTATTGTTTCCCACCACTTTGTTTGTGGTGCTTTTGTTTCCTGCTGTGGTGATGTTGCTTCTGTTGTGGTCATGTTTTCGTGTCGCTTCTGTTTCTTTGTAATTTGTTAGCATCTCTTTATTATTCTATTACGGCGTCTCTTTGTCATTTTACATCGTCTTTCTCCTCATCTATCATGCTGTGCCTCTCTGGTGGTTGCGTGGCCTCTTCATGGTTGTTTCTGTGGTCGTTAGTGCCTCTGTAGTGGTTTGTGTTTGTTTTCTATCTGTCTGACAAGGATTTGAAATCGAGGCATATGGACTCATAGTGTAGTTTTCTTCAAATGTTCTGAGTGGGTTCATCAGTTGTGCTGCAGTTCTGCAGATGCTATGAGTCCAGTTGAGTTTCGAATGTTGCTCTTCGTCACCTCCTCTCTTGCGTTCACTCCCCTTGGCCTGATTCATTTATTGGCCCCTTGTGTTGATGCCGTCTTGAGTGATCAACTGTTAAACTCAAGCTGTGGTTAATTTTCTAAGATGATTTATACAACTTTTGTTTAGGCAGCCATGCGCCCTCCTGTGGCAGGTAAAGACAGAACATATCTGCAGGTCAGGTCAGGACTTGTCACTATGGTAACCAACAAAATGGTTGAGAAGCTTGTTGTTGTTTGCAGTCAGCCTAATCTGTCGTTCATCTGTGCTGCACGGAGGAAAATGACACACTGATGACTGACAGCAGCTCCCTGATGTGTATTTATCTCCTCCAGTGTCACAGGGAGTTCATGAATAAATAATTGATTATGAGCGTTATAAGTCAAGGCCATAACTTCACTGCATGCCGTCAATAATGATGAGACGGAGGGAGAAGTTGTGCTGGAAGCACAGCGTACCTGTGGATCAGTGGATTACTGACAGACACAGATTATCACTGTTAGGAGATGCTCTCATCTTCTGGCAGGTAAACTCAGCAAACCGTCCTTTAAGGGCACATTGATGTGAAAACCATCATCTTTGTCTGTCATCCATTTCTAACCTAATAACAGATTCTATAAGAAAACACTAACACATGTATCTGGGTGAAACGTGGGAAAGAAAAACAGGAATGAAGATATAAAGAAGTCTGAACAAGCAGCATATTCACCTACACAGGTGTGTGTGCTGCTGCTTGAGGATACATAACATAATGCAGTTTACTGTAGATACACATAAGTGGACTCATACAGATTCTGTAATAACAAAGGAAGACTGTCTCACAAAGGGTGGAGGAAGTGGACTGTTGTTCACAGTGACGGAAATTTAAAGATGAGATTTAGTGAATATGTCGGTCCTGATGTTGGGCCAAACGGCCAGATGTGCAGTCCTGACCATCCATAAATGTCGTTTCTGCTCCTCTGGGACTGAGAAATTAGGCCAATGCAGAAGTGATTGCAGTTCCTCAAGTGTCCACTTGAGGGCTGGCTCTAAATGTGAGTAAACCCTCCCCCCATAGGTCTCCATTTTAAAGCAGAAACTAACAAACATGCTTACAGACCCAGGAGGACGTGGCCACGGCGGTCGTGCAGCACCATCTCCCTGGTTCAGCTTTACTCCACCTCATTGAGAGTTCAGGAGGATTCAGACGCTGCCAACATGGCGGCGTTCCCCAGGAACCAGCAGTCTGACGGTGCAGACAGGTTATTTACAGGCAGCTGCAGACCACCTTAGCTTAGTCATTCTGTCAGTGCATGAATCCTGCAGGTACAGATGCTTCACTTAATGTTGTAAAATTGTATTTTTAAACTGAGCTACATTTACTCGGTCTCAGTGCAGTTCAGACCCTCCCAGAATAACAAGCACATCTGCAGTACGACAGTCTCTGTGGAGCCCCGACACTCCTCAGGAAATAAATACATTATTTAAAAGGAAATGATTGAAAACATATATATTATCAGGTTAGTTGAGTGCTCCACAGGATGGTGATTTATTTGTCACACAGTCGTGGAAAAAATGTCAAATAACTGTAGAAAAATATGTTTTTAGTTGTTTTTTAAATTCTGCATTTTTGGGGGATTAGCTGCTAAGCAGATGCCGCCATATGCAAAATCATAATCCATATGTGTTGTGTGTAATATCAGAGTACAGTAAGCAGCTTTGGGTAACAGCCTCCCTGCACCACATGCTGCGCTGCGCTCCACATATCTGCCCTATCAGCCACACTGTCCACTTTATTTGACACTATAGGCTCCATTTTTTGCTCCATCCACCCTCCTCCTCCTCCTCATCATCATCATCCTCCTCCTCTCTGCTGCCTCTGCTCTCAGCGCGGAGGGGAAAGCCTCGGCTCGTACTGAGCTCCCCGCCCCTGCCTCACTAACATGCCGCTCAGCGCCTGTAGGTGGCGCTCAGAGCGCGAGAGACGCAGCTTTCCTCCTCTCTGTAGCCGGACGGAGCGGAGAGGGAGGGAGAGAGGGACCCCGGAGTGTAGTTAGAGAGCGAGAGAGAGGGAGGGAGGGAGCGATGGCAGAGAACATAGAAGCAGTATAAGATGTATTTACTGTATGTGGACGTGGACACAGTTTAGTTTTGAATGATTTCTTTTCCTTTACGCGCGGACCTGTGGATGATCCTCCACTGCAGCCACAGTGAGGAGAGTCACAGTGATCCACCCGAGGCACTGACAGGGGCTCCGCACACACAGCCGCGGAGGAGAAGTCCCAATACCTCAGGAAAAAAAAGAAAATGTTGGGAAATCCACGAAGTTGTTGGGGTGGATGCTCGCTCCGCCCCCGCTTCCCCGGTGTATAGTGTATAGAGAGTGTATGGGGGAGGGAGGGGGAGAGAGAGAGACCAGGAGAGAGAGAGAGAGAGGAGAGGAGAGAGAGAGAGAGAGGGAAGCGCGAGCGCAGTCGTTTGGATCCACTCCACTTTCTCATCACACACAGTGCAGCCGCGCGACCCTGCTCCGTGCCGGACCGGGAGACGGACAGAGTTTGAGGGGGCAGAGCGGTGACCGCGCGTCGGGGTGGAAACTTAACTGGACGACCGCTGCTGGTGACTCCCGGACCTTACCGGACCTAGTGGTTTCTCGCCTGGGTGATTTTTAACCGTTTTTCCCATTTTCTCCCCACCACGTCCCGGCTCTCCGTCCACATCCACCCCACTCACCTCCCCAAAGCGTGCCACCGGCGGAGGATGCTGCCGCCGCCGCCGCCGCCGCCGCTGCTGTGAACCGCGAACGGAGTAGCTGCGAGTGACCAACTCATCACCACCACTCCCTGCGTCCGGACGGGTCTTACCCCCGGCTGGACTCCAGCTCCAGCCGTGCAGAGAGAGGAAGGACCGCCGGGCTGACGCACAGCGCTGGTCACGACAGAAAAAAGTGGACAGACATTGTGGGAGGAATTGGAGGAATAATTACCCGGCTGGATTGTTTGATTTGTTTTCAAATATTTTTTTTCCTGTGGATTCTTTAATTCGGGGTTTTTTTTTCCGGAGGTCTGGAGCGGCTCCGTGTGGGAACCGAGGAGGAGCGGAGCCTGTAGCCGGGCTGGAGCGCTCAGAGCTGGGGAACCGCGCGGCTCTCACCCGGTCCAGGTAGGAACTTCTCTCCACAGAACCGCTCCACACAGAATCTCATTCCGACATCTTCACACAACATTATTCCTGTGCAATCCTTCACATTTCTCCAACCACGTCCTGCTGCCAGTCTGCAGGAGACGCTTTACGCACGGGAGCAGTCCGGGTCCAGGCACTTTATGTGCAGTTTCGCCTGGATGGGCACTCACACCTGAATTAAAAACACACACAGAGCCGGTGGAGGGCGGATCTCTGAAGCGATCAGCTGTTTTTAGAACACTTGTTGGTGAAATCAACCGATTGAATCTTCATATTTTGCGCCTAATCTCCTCTGATGGCTTTTTACCTATGCTACACTACAGTGCTATTGATCCGTATCGATCCGCTCCGTCCTCGACATTACGTCCATGTCTATGAGTAATAAAACACGGCTTCCTGCGGGTCAGTCCGGGTTTCCTAACCTCTTCAAATCACTACAGTAATCCCGTGTAATGCGTTTCGGGAGGACGGTGCATACTACAGAGGCATCGGCACAGCGGGGTTTCATGATGGCTCCATCTGAGGCTTTGAGAGTTCTGTGGAGAAGAATGTAAAATGGCAGTTAAAAAAGCTCGTCATGATAATCAGAGGTCTGTCTTCCCACTGTAATATTAGAGCTAATCTGCCTTCAGGGACTCTCGGCGCTGCTTAAAGCAACAAAACAGTCCATTCATCTGAGGCTGCTCATAAACTAGTCACACAGGCAGAGGGGGGGTATATATCTCTGCGTATCTGTTTCTCTGCAGGCACCTGAGGCCCCCACAGCACCTGTAGCATCAAATATAACACCCTCTCCCTCCATTACAAATAAGGCAGTTTCAGTGTACGAGCAGGGCAGGCGGCGGCGGCGGTGATGATGAATATCCTCCTTGTATGTGTGTGTCACCAGCAGGGAATCCAGTCCGTCCGGTTCCTCTAGCTGTGGTGGAGAGGGAGAGAAAGAGGGTGGGTGTCCAACCTGCTCTACATGATAGAGAGAGAGGGGGGGGTAATCAAGTATTTACATGCAAACTGCATCTGCGTCTCCCTGGCAGAGCGAGCTGTGGTCGTCCTGAAGCCGAACGCTCCTGAGAATCAGAGCCTGTTTTCTCTGCCGAAGGTTGACCTTTGACCCCGTTCCCCACTTCCCCTCTCTGGCGGCTCGTACCTCATGAAACTCTCAAACACTGAAAGGAGCCGAGGCCTCGTCAGTAGCTGAGCTGAGCGCTGTGTTTCCTGGAGAATCCACCTGCTGTGTTGTTAAATGTACATTTAGAGCAGGTGTGATCACCTCCGAGCGTCACATGGTGGCTCTGTAAAAGCACCCGCTCTGCCGCAGCCGAGGCGGAGACGATCTCGCCGAGGTTTTTGCGGCCGGTTGGAGCGGCGAGCCCTGCTGTTACCCGAGCACTGGAGGGGTGAGGTCTGAGGTTTGGGATTCCTCTCTGCCTCCTCTAATTTGGAGGCACATCCGTCTAATTTAGAGCAGATAAAACAACAAACATCTCCGCCACCCTCCCCTCACAGTGGGGGGAGGATTAGTCAGCGGGGGAGGAGGGGGAGGAGGGGGAGGAGGAGGTCGGACGGAGTCCGTTCTGCACATTTCTGCGTAAAAATTGGAGATCTGAGCGAGGCGTGTTGTTAATGCCTGTCATTAAAACGGGAGCTGGTGGAGTGGAAACGGAAGCACACACACACACACACACACAGACACACACACACACACACAGACAGGCAGACACACACACACACACACACAGACAGGCTCTCTCTCACACTCTCTCTCTCTCTCTCTCTCCTCCGCTTCCAATTCTTTTAATTCAGGTGTGGCAACAAGAAAAATTCACATTAGATGCAACAATTAGCTTCTCCAGAAACCGGACGTGTTCCTCTGTGACCGGTTTGTCGACTGATCCATTGTTTCCTTTTTTATAGTGTCTGAGTGTGAGCTGTTAGTCACTGCCGGGATATGACAGTCACATCTTTGGCATGTCACACACACACACACACACACACACACACTCATTTTAAACAGATTTAACCAGAAGATTTTAGGTTTTTTTCAATTTATATTCCTTAATTTCTACCAAACTTTTTTTACATTGTGTCCAATAAAACCAATTCCACATTTTTCTGGAGCTCAGAAACAGAAACACCTGTAATAGAAGCCTCCACCGCGCTGAGCCTCCCTGCGTTCAGCTTCATTTTCAGTCCATTAGGATGGAGAGTGTGGAGGTGACGGCTCCATTTGGCTTTCTCAATTTGTTGTCTGTATTCTTTTAAGAATCAGATATGACAGAGCTGCCACAGACGCACGCAGCTCACATGAGTGTAATAGCACAAACTGTGGAGAACGCTGTGGATTCACGGCGCAGAGGTTTCTCCATCAGCTGGGAAACGTGCCGCTCTCTGGTTCCCTCTGTGATGAGGCGGGCGGGCGCCGGGGCACGGCGCTGTCACAGCGTGTCTGCAGCATGTCAGTGGAAACCTCGACCTGATGGTGGTGCTAGAAAAAAGCTTTTAGCCACTTTTTTAGTACGATAATCCGCTAAGAAATCCCCCCGAGGAAGTCCGTCCACGGAGGGACAGATGTTGTGGTTTCCTGTCATAAACGCTGCATTATTGATTTTTTTTCTTACACAATTCACAGAAACGAGCTGTCGCTTCACAGACACGCACCTTTGCATGTTTCTCTGAGATGCTGCTGCAGACTGGGATGAAAATGATTGTTTAATCCAGGACAAATGTCACCGTTTGATCTTGATATCAGAGCCCCCCCGCCCGCCGCTGTCTGGCATGTGGAATAAATACGTTGCAGCAGATTTAAAAGCGCTTTCTGATGATGCCCGCTCTTTACTTCATACCGGCCTGCTGTTCATCTACCCTCCACTCCCATAATCCCCTTCTGCTATAAGAGGATCAGTGTGTGTGTGTGTGTGGATCCCATCCTGCCGCAGTGCCTCAGAGCAAAACAGTAACTGAGAGGAAGATGGTGGACGTGAGGGCCGCTTGATTTTTATTTATTTATTTTTCCATGACACATTTATTCACACCCGATGACTGTCTGTGTGGAATGAGTCATGTGACACACACCAAGCACGAGTGGGAGTGTGACAGGTTAAAAAATGTCTCTAAAAAGCTTCCTAAATCATAAACATCTAAAGATTTCACATAAATATCCATGTTTATTTGCCCTGCAAGCTTTTATTTTATTTTTAATTTTGTTCATTTTTTGTTTTTATTTTTGTGTTTTTCTCGTAAATTTTGCGATTTTTTGCGATTTTTTTTCTTGTAAATTTGCAGGTTTGTTTGCTTCGTGGCTGTTAAGCGGTCAAAAGAAGAAGCAAAGTCTTGTGTTGATAACGGACAGTTAAGACACCGAGGTTATAAAAATCGTGTTTATGTTTCCGCTACAGTTTCGGTTAGCTTTCCCCCGAAAACTGTCGCAGTGAGACAGACCTGTGACGTGAAGCAGCGAAAAAGCTTCTGTTTTAACCCCTGTCACACCGGACCAAATGATTTCTGAGATTTTTTTGTGGCTCCACCTTTTAAATTCTCACAGAACACACACACACAGGTGGTGTCAGGGGGCAGCTGCTGCATCCAAGAGGGAGGATCTGTGTGTGTTTGTGTGTGTGTGTGTGTGTGCTATACTGAATCAAACAATGGAAGTGAATGGAGCCATTAGAGTCATTGTGTTGGAAGGCAGGCACCAGGACCACACACACACACACACACTGTGTTCAGTGAGCTCTCCTCAGCCACGAACATCCTGTCCGTCTAAGAGCTGAAAACATCAAAGAATCTTTTGATTTTCTGTGTGTGTGTGTGTGTGTGTGTGTGTGTGTGTGTGTCAGGTATAATTCAGGCTGGGTCTGGTGTGTGTGGACATGAAGTGCTGAACATTCAGGTTACTAGAAAAGCAACACACACCCAGATTGGACAGATTAGACAGAGAAAGTTTTAAACCGGTCTCCGGTCTGGACGCCGTCCACCATCTTTGTGTCGCCAGGTTTGGAAGCACGGTCGTCATTTTGTAATGATTAGTAACTGGCCTGATTGTCATAGTTACATATTGCTGCAATTACGACTGCTAATAGGAGCCATGTAGCTTATATTTAACACACATTTGGGATGGCGGTGTTGTGTCTTTGTGCGTCTAATGGACGCTAAAATGATTAACCCATTAATCAATAATACCCATAATCATCAGCTGCAGCATGTGTAAGGACTCTTCCTATAGCAGCTAAAATTAGCAACATGTAGGAGACTCTGACAGGACCGAGGCGGCCTGTTTGTTATGGAAATGAGGCCGTTTGATTGGCTGGTGACGAGCAGAGGGGCGGGGCAGCCGCTCGGGGTCCTTTAGTTCCTCCCACCGGTGCAGCAGCAGCAGCAGCTCGGTGCTGCAGACGCTCGGAGGAGGCTCCTGTTGTGGGATCTTTAACTGGCTCAGTAGGACGAGGCAAAGGTCAGTGGTCCAGTTAGTGTCCTTTAGTTTAATAATTTAATAATTTTTTTATTCAGAAACAGCTTCTTATTGTGTTATAGCTTAATCTTAATCTTTAATCTTTTTTGCCACATTATGCTGTTCTTAAAAAAAGACGCTTGTTAAAACTTTAAACATGATTTTAGTTGATTTATTTAAACAAATTTTGACATGAGATCAACATCTTCACCACAGTTACAGAGAATTTGGTGTAATTCAGTTTTATATAGGTTATATAGTTTTTAGTCGAGCTGACTCTTAATATTTATAGAATACATTTTCTAATTGGATCATTATTGGAGTAAAGATTTCTGTTTGTACATCTGATCTGAAAATGTTTGACTTTTAACAACTGAATAATTAGAATAAAACTTTCATTTAAAATTACAATATTACTCCCAGGATATTCTGAAGTTACTTTATTTATGGATTATATTCATCATTATCAATCTGAGGTTTGCTAAATAATGAGCCACTAACTCTGATGAATCAATGCAACAAAACGTTCCAGAATTAAGAATTTCAGTTGACGAATTATATTATATACTATTCAACCTGCAGTTAAATAGTTGATTTTTTTCTTTTGTTACAATAAATTTTCCAGATAATTTGAATATCAGCAGAAACGTGCGTGTTCAGGGTTGTTGGTGTAACAGCTGTGAGTCTGCTGTGTGTACAGTTGTGTGACACACTCTGAATATCAATAGTGAACACACACACAGCGGGTGGTAACAGGGCCGTGGAGCTGCTTTGTAATGTACAGATGAGCGGCGTTGTCGGGACACGCCCTCTCTCTCTCTCCCTCTGTGTTCCCCATTGTGAGTCTTTGTCTCTCGTCCATTCCGGCAGCCGTCGTCAGGCAGTCACTGGCCGGCTCCTTACACATGGAAATGTTACTGTCTTTGTAATGTAACGCACACACTGGCTCCAGCAGCTTTACACACACACACACACACACACACACACACACACACACACACACACACACACACACACACACACACACACACACACACACACACACACACTCACTCAGTGGCTGGTTGGTGAGAAAGTTTTAGACTGTGGGAAACAGGACGAGCTGGACGATCTCTGGCTCACCCGTCTGCGTCCCCTGAGGAGACAACAGACACACAAAGACACACACACAAAGACACACACACACAAAGACACACACTACATGTGAACAAACATGAGAACATGTGAGTTCACATCCACAAACAGGAACTCACATTTCTTTCTCTTCACATTTTGACCCCAGAGTTCTTTTTTTAAATCGTTTTTTTCTCATGGCCGAGTTTTTGTTTTGGTTTTATTTTTAATCCTCTGGGAACCACAGCAACAAAACAAACACAATCAATACTTTGGTACCTGAGGCCAACGACCTACAACCATGCAGCAGCACACCTACCTGCAGAACCAGGTAGAAGAATGTGCACAGCAGCGCTGACACTCTGTGAACACAGGAGCAGCTACCGGCTTCTCAGCTTCTGAGACCCCACGGGGTTAACGTGTCAGCGCTGTGATTCAGTATGTCACAGTTTACATTACAGGCCACATAACACACATTTCACACGGCAGTTGTGAGTTTGCAGCAGCTAGTGTCGGGTTACATTTAGGGCACATTTGTAAGTACTGAATTTCACTGTGAAAGAAGACTTTTCTCTTTCAAAATGACTGATAGGTTTAACCCTCTAGACCCTTTTTCCCTCCTTTATGTGACAGATCACTCAAATACTTGGATTTGGATTTTGGATTTTTGTCATGTGAGTATTGGACCTGTGTGAGTCAGTCTTGGTTTCGCTGAGAATTGCAGGATTTTGTTGTTTTTAACAGAATCTTTGCAGCTGTAACGCTTCCTGTTTGGATCAGTGTAATAAGCTGGCACAGTCTGGGGTTCAGAGGGTTAAGTAACCACCAGGGGTTTAAATTTACATCGATGTAAGTGTCAGGGAACAGTAACACTCATAAAACTCTAAATTCTGTCGAGTCATTTGAATATTTCCCTCAGACTCCTCATGCTGCCGTCAGGCGGGGCGTTAAACTGATCATCCAGGACGCCCGAGCCATCGAATCTCCTCTGGTTTTACTTATCAACTCGTCCTGCATTTCCTGCTTTAAAGTCACCTGCATGAAGTCATTGTTAGCTTTTATGTAAAATATGTTAGGAGATGGAAATGCGTTCGCTGCTAACCAAACATTCCCTGAACGGTCTGACTGGACGGTTGGGTCTGTGCTGCCAGCCGGTTGTTTTCCAGCCCTGCATTAGCAAACTGCACGTCAGCCAGTGGAACACAGTGATGTGTGAAATGCTGCGGGTCAGAGGTCAGAGGTCAGGGGTCGCTGGTTTGGGGTATTTGGCAGCTCTGGATAAAAAAATGTGAGAAAAGCAACACACACACACACACACTTTCACAGCGGTCTGGGGGTAATTAGCTGTTTGTGTGTCACAGCAGGGAACCGACCAACAGTGTCAAACATTTGCTGCTTCTCTCTGTTTACATGCACTTTAAGCAGCAGCTGCTTTACACCTGATGGTGCTCGCCTCCGTCACTGCTCGATGACGTGTCACGGAGACGCCACAGAGCCGAGGTTACAGGCTGAAAATGAGGAGCGGTGCGTTAGCCGTTGATTCTAGGAAGAAGTGGGTACCTTGAATGAAATGTAGGCGTGCTAGCTGCGCTACTGTCGATGCTAAAGCCTAAACTCTGTGAAGCACAGCTGAAGAAGTCACTGAACTGTTATTGTGTGGTGCTGCACCCCATTGACATGAAGAGGAATTTACCTTTTCCACCATTTTTGGAGTCGCTTGTACTCAAACGTCTGACAGCGTGTTTAATATTCCACATTAATAGCAAACCTTTACAGATTTCCATCAGTTCTCTGTCAGAGTTTTGTCTTTTTGTAGAAAAATCATCTTTATTTTTGAGAGAATGTTGAAAAATATGAAAACTGAAACTGTAAATTCCATGTCGCCATTTTACAAAACAGCTTGTGCACTTTTTATTCTGTTTGTGAAAGTTCTGTTTTGTTAGAAACTGACAAAGAACAACCTGTTTGTGAAAGAAGTAAAAGCTTTATTCTAAACGGGCACGTACAAGGCCACACTTCTAAACAGAGCCCTTCTTATATAACTTATTTTCTACAATCTAATGTATACATTTATTTAAAGGAAGAAGAAATGCTTCAGAGTACAGACAGACAGATAAGGTCAAAGGTCATTTTGATGATTCTGTGCACACAAAGAAGCTGCTGAAGGAGCTCAGAGTGATGAATTCATACAATGGCCGACGTCTTCTTCCTGTTGTGTCAGTGTGAAGAGCTCCAAAGACTTCCTGCTCTGCACACTGGTCCATGTGATACTCAGCGTACGTCCAAGTGTGTGTGTTACTCAACATATCAAGGACAGAGAGAAAAAAGTTCAGATTAACCTCTGCAGGCTGCAGCCAAGACATTCCTCCTGTATCTGGAATGATTTACTGCCAGGGCCCCCCCCCTGGCAGTAAACGCTCGACTCTTCCTGATATGAACTCTTTTGCCCCCCCGCAAAAGAGTTCATATCAGGAAGAGTCGAGCGTTATGAACACCGAGCGTCAGGTGAAACGTTTGTGAGTAAAAGAAACCAAACGTGGTTTCACTGTAAATAGAAATAACGGAGCACCTTCAGACCTCTTTTTGAATTCATTCTAATCAGCATAAAACCCCTGCACAGAGGCCGGCAGGCGTCCCGCTCCCTCTCACCGGTCGCCAGCAGCAGCAGCGCTCAGTTTGTCTTCCTGGCAGCAGGAGGAAGTCATCACTCTGTGCTGCTCTCTGCACTCTGCTAAACCCCGCCGCCTTCAGGTTTATCCAGTGACTGTTTGGAAATCGCTTCCTGACGTAAATCTGTGTCTTCTGTTTCAGAGCGGTGTTGTCAGGCGGAGACATGGCGGCCCTGAGGTGGGAGGCTCTGCTCTTCCTGGCTGTCGTCCTGCTGGTTTCTTGCAGCGCCGCACCCACCGACATCCTGTATCGGGTTCCTGAAGAACAGCCGCCGAATACGCTGATCGGCAGCCTGGCGGCGGACCAGGGCCTGCCCGACACGGGCCATCTCTACAAGCTGGAGGTAGGCTCACCATACCTGAGGGTGGACGGCAAGACCGGCGACATCTACACCACAGAGATCCCCATCGACCGCGAGACGCTGAGAGACTGTCGCAACCTGTTCGACGGCGATAAATGCTTCCTGGAGTTTGAGGTGTCCATCACAGACATGGTGAAGGGCATCGGCTCGGGGCCGCGACTGATTGAAGGCCGCATTGAGGTGCTGGACATCAACGACAACACGCCGCAGTTTGCCTCACCCATCCTCACCCTGTCCATCCCAGAGAACACGCACATCGGCGCCCTCTTCTCCATTCCCATGGCCACCGACAGGGACTCCGGCACCAACGGAGTGGCCGAGTACTCGCTGAGCACGGGGCCGGACGCCGACCAGCTCTTCAGCCTGCAGGTCGCCGTGGACACGGACGAGAAGCTGCCACAGCTGGTCGTCATGGGCAACCTGGACCGGGAGAAGAAGGACTCGTATGACCTGAACATCCGCGTGGTGGACGGAGGCAGGCCGCCAAGAGCGAGCAGCGCTCTGCTGCGGGTCACCGTCACCGACCAGAACGACAACGCGCCCAAGTTCGAGAGGAGTCACTACGAGGCCGATCTGCCGGAGAACAGCCCGCTGGGACACTCAGTGCTGCAGGTCAGTGGGTGCACACACACACACACACACAAGCTTCCCCTGTGTCAAAGGTTTCTGTTTTTTGTTTTATATTTAATGTTCTTGTAGGTTTTAAACAGGAAACTTGAGCATGTTGGCGTGAGTTTGGAAACTTATCTAAATTTAATTGACTGAGTAAATCAGTGTCGCAGCCTCAGAGCCATAATGTAACTCACATGTCTAATCCAGTGCTAAGTTCAGCTGCATGTCTCTCAGATCAGTGGCTCAGATAATTACATTAAACTGGTCTTTTGTTGTGAGAGACCAGATATTATCCTAAGTGACAGGACTGATGGACAAAACAATTAAACTCAGCCCTGTGGAGTATGAAGTGCCACATGCACCCTTTAACAGGAAGCAGAGGACGACACACTGATGGACACTTTGGACACTGGACATTTTCCCCTCTTGTCACATTTTCATTCAGTTGTTCACTGCAGAATAAAGCCCCGCTCCTCCGGGGAAACAGCTCCATCATGGCTGCAGTCAGAGGTGTGTGTGTGTGTGTGTGTGTGTGTGTGTGTGTGTGTGTGTGCAGAAAGACTCAGTTTTTCAGAACTACTCATTTTTAGATTTGATTTAATTATGTAGAATAAAGCCTCAGATGCAATAACACAATTACAACCTCACATTTGGCTAACATGATGCCTTCAAGGACAGTCAGGAAGTCTCACACTCCAAAAATGAGTTGTGTTCTAGTCTGTTATTCGGGCTTCCGCCTGTATAAGCAGATATTGTGTCAGGCTTCAGCTGAGCAGCTGTTTCCAGGCCGTGAGTGTAAACTCATACATCAGGAGGAGAGTTGTGTTCAGGTGAAGTGGTGTGTGAGCATTCCTGAAGCTTTTATTGTCCACCAAACATGGCAGTGGAACCTTTGGCCCTGCTGGCGATAACACTGAACGCTGCAGGACAACACTGCGCACTGACTGCACATAATATGCTGCTCAATTATCCGTACGGACAGATGGTGCGGCGGAGGTGAAGCAGGGCGTGGGATCCGCAGCATGTAGTCACATATTAACCACTGATTCAACTTCACCTTTGAGCCTCGGGCCCGGGAGCGTTACGTGATGTCGCTGCAGAGCAGGAAGGCTCGGTTTGGCTCATCCTTCCGCTCCTTGCCCCACTCTTCCCTCCCTGACTGCGGCGCGACCAGCCAGCCTTCCAGCTTGCTGTGCATGACTTAATCTGAGTCAGTCATGAGATTATCCACGGGGCTTATTGGTATTATTGCTCTGGATGTGGCTCATTGCATTTCAGAGAGCTGCAGAATTCATTTCACTTAACGTGCGTTTGAGGAGTGATGCTTTAGAGGCAGCGGGACAGCGCTGACTGACGACCCTGACCTGCTAAAATCGTCCAATGGCAGCGCAGACATGTATATCCCCGGCTCCTGACTCCCCCTTTAAAGAAGCATACTGCTGCGCTGTGCATATTTTAACCTATTTTCTTCAACTGCAGCTTCAGATTCAAGCCATCCATTTTTAGACTTCCCTTTGCAGGCAGCTGCAGTCTCACTGTTTTAACCATTAATCCTCAAATATTCATTTCAATTAAAGGTCACTTCTCTCTTGTTTTATTTACCTCTAAATATGTGCTGTGACCCAGTTTTATTAAACAAAATCCTTATGCTATAAATCTGAATTATACCCAAAACAAAACTTTTTCATTACCAAGATTCTGAAAAAAACAACGAGCCCGCACTGACTGATCATGTGACAGGATCATGTGACCTCATCAGGACCTTGTAGGTGTGGTTTCACAGGATGCACGTCAACAACATCTTAGTTTGATTTAAATGTTGCTCTTGCACGTGATTGGTGCATGTGTCACCTGTGGACTAAGCCCCGCCCACTTTAAACCATTAGGGGAAAAAACCAAAACAAAACAAAAAGGCCTCATAAAATAATAAGAGCAGCTCTAAATGTGGCCGTGCAGAAATCAAGTAATATTACTTTGACAACACGCTGATTAATCAGTTAGAAGCAGCCTTTAACCCTGTGAAGGGTCCACACTTGTCTGCTGTGTAATTCTAATGTAGTTTAGTCGACAATAAACAGGCCTGGATGGATTATCTCTGACTTTCTGAGAAAACTCACTGAAACATGATTATTAAATCAGCTGCGGGGAGTTTGCTCCACACATGTCAGAGAAACGGTGGCTGTTGCTGGTTAATTGTTAACTGGGAGATAAAGAGTGTTTAAACTCTGTGTGTGTCTGGCTGGAGCGGCCTTGGAGAGCAGCCAGCGCCGCTCGGGCCTCATCACAGCTCCCACTGTTCAATACACAATTCTCAGAAGCTGTCAATAATTCACTGCAGTTTGGTGAAGTCTGCTGCTTAAAGCCACAGCAGAGGAGCGGAAATCAATGGGCAGGAGAAATCATCATTTCACTTTCATGCTTTCTTTAACCTTAACCCCTCTGCCTCGGATCAGCGGTGCTCACGGTGACCCTGCGGCGCAGCGACGCTCTGTCACACTCTGTGATCCTGAGCAGACAGGAAACCAGATATTTATTATGTGGCAGCGCGAAGCAGACTCGCTGTTAAAAGGAGAATCCTTGAGCCACTGTTGGTTGTATTAACCTTTGGAACCCAGATATCCTTCTGATATGTTTCTCTCACAGACTGACAATATCACACCGTCTTTTCCAGGTTTTTACTGCAGATAAATGCTGTTTAAATCCTGTAAAATACATCCGTTATTGTACAATATTAAATATTTTAAATGAAGGCCATAAAGTGTGGCTCTTCTTTTTGTGTTGTCACTTGGATAAGAAGATTTATTTGTAGGATATAAACATGAAACTATGGCCTGAAGGAGGTTAGCGTAGCTTCTTCTTTCACTAGTTTTAATATTGCTTGGTTGTCCCTCACTTCCTGCCACGTAGCCAAGATGGCGTGCAGTATGTCACATACATATGTCGCTACAGAGATTAGTTTAAAAAATGAGTATGCTAACGTGTTAGCTTTAAAAGTGAGGGTGGGGTTACGTTTGGACAGATCCTAGCTGCTACCCTCTGTTTCTAACCTTTGTGCTAAGCTAACTGGCTTCGGTCGCTCCATATTTATGCAGCAAACATGGCAGTGTTATCTTTTCATACTTGGCAAAAACAAGTGAACAGAAACATTTCCCCAAATGCCAAACGATTACTTTAAAACCAGCGTCCTCGCTGTGAGTCTCTGAAATCGATTCAGTGTCCTTGGCTCAAACTACTTTCACAGTCTCTCTTTTAAAGGCTCAAAAACTCTCAGCACCATATTTTAAATGAACCAACATTTGATGGTAACACAAATATTTCACAGAGTCTTTAAATGAGGAAGAAGCTTAAAAACCTTAATCACATCACGGTGAGTCCCGGGTGAAGGACTTGACGGCCTGACGGCAGCTTTAACTGAGCACAGTTAACAGGTAGATGTGAGGACGGAGAGGTGTCCTGACAAACACACCCTGAGTGATATTCTGCTGACTGCCTGTACCCACCTAATTGACGAATTACCTCCATTTTCTTCGGGTCCAGACATGTGAAGCCGGACTGTGCTCTGTCCTATCCGGTCTCCACTAATGGGCCCCGAGGAGCCGGAGCTTTTTCTGATAATGAGGAGAACATTAACATTCACTCATCTGCCCATTAGATGCCAATGAGCCGCTGCACGGCCGTTAGACGTTGCTGTGTGGGTGTGCTCGCTCGGCTTTGATCGTCTGTTATGTCTTCGCACACAGCAGAAAAACCTGGCCCCCCTCAGGACTACATAAAGGGCTTTGTTCCATTAGTGATGGTCATGACTTTTTGTAAGCCACAGAAGCTAAACAATCATTAACACAACACGTGTCATGGAAATGAGTGGGCGTGAAGTGAGTCTAACACAACCTAAATGTGTCATTTATTCTGAGGTTTAAGGTGTCCTTCATAACATCCACAGTCTTCATTCATGGAGCTCCAAACAGACTTTTGGTCTTTAGCTGAAAATGTCTTTTTTCTGTTCTTGTAGGTCAGAGCCAACGACGCAGACACCGGCACCAACGGAGAGATCGACTACAGCCTCCACCAGGCGTCGGAGGCCGTCCAGAGGCTCCTGCGCATTGACCGCTCTACAGGCATCGTCTACGTAAAAGGTCTGGTGGACCGGGAGGAAGAGAACTTCCTCAAGTTCTTTGTGGTCGCCAGAGATCGCGGTCCCAATTCCAAGAGCTCCAAGGTCCTGGTGAACATCAACGTGAAGGACCAGAACGACAACGCGCCAGCCATCGAGATCCGCGGCATCGGCTTGGTAACGCACCAGGATGGTGTGGCTAACATCTCCGAGGACATGCCCGTTGGTACGCCGGTGGCGTTGGTCCAGGTATCAGACCGTGATGAGGGGGAAAATGCCGTGGTGACATGTGTGGTTGCCGGCGATGTACCGTTTCAGCTTCGCCCTGCAAGCGAATCAGCCAACGATCGGAAGAGGAAATACTTCCTTCAGACAACAACCCTGCTGGATTACGAGCGTGTGAAGGATTACAGGATTGAAATTGTTGCAGTGGATTCTGGGAACCCAGCCCTTTCTAGCACCAACTCCCTCAAAGTTCAGGTCACGGACATGAATGACAACACGCCAACGTTTTCCCCCGCTTTGCTCGAGGTGGAATTTCCAGAGGGAAACCAGCCAGGAGACAAAGTGCTGGACGTGGTGGCCACAGATGCAGACAGTGGCACCAACGCAGAGCTGGCTTACAGCATCATCGAGTCCACCGCCACCAGGCTCTTTGAAATCGATTCCAACACTGGGGGGGTCCGTGTGCGGAACCTGCTCGATCGAGAAGAGACAGAGCGTTATGAGTTTCGTGTAGCAGCAGCAGACAAAGGCGTGCCTAGCAAAACCGGCACCGCCACAGTGGTGATAAATGTTTTAGACCGCAATGACAATGACCCCAAGTTTACCCTTAACGGCTACAGCTTCTCTGTCAACGAAAACATGGCTCCTCTCAACCCTGTGGGTGTGGTGACCGTCACTGATGCTGATAAGGGTGAGAATTCGCAAGTGAGACTTTTTGTGGAGCCAGACAACGGCAAGTTTGTCATCCAGAACGGCACAGGGACCATCCTGTCCAGCATCTCCTTTGACCGTGAGAAGGAGAGCACCTACACCTTCCGCTTGAAGGCCGTGGATGCCGGTGAACCACCTCGGTCTTCCTATGTGGGCGTCACCATTAACGTCCTGGATGAGAATGATAACGCCCCCTATGTCACCAAACCCGCTAACTCCTCCTACACATACTTGACACCCGTCACCCCACCAGAGACACGAGTCGAGGTGGTGGAAGCTGAGGACATCGACGCTGGACCCAACGCAGAGCTGTACTACTCCATCACAGGAGGCAACCCACACGGCCTGTTCCAGATCTCACCCAGCAGCGGGGAGATCACGCTGGCGCAGGAGTTCAGCGGGAAGCACAACGGCCTACACCGGCTGGTGGTGAGGGTCAGTGATAAAGGCAAACCCCCTCGCCACACCACGGCCCTGGTGCACGTCTTTGTCAATGACACTAAGTCCAACGTGTCCCTGATCGAGGCGCTGGTCGGACACAGCCTCTACACCCCTCTGGACAGGGACATCGCCGGAGATCCCAACTACGCCTTCGCTCAGCGCAGCAACATCCTGTACGGCAGCCTGGCAGGCATAGCTGGTGTGATTCTGGTTATTGTAGCTGTGGTGGTCATCAGACACCGGCTGCAGAAGGACACCAAAAGCGGCTACCAGGCCGGCAAGAAGGAGAGTAAGGACCTGTACGCCCCCAAGCAAGGCCCCAAAAACGGCAAAGGCAAAAAGAGCAAAAAGGGGAAAGCTCCAAAACCAGCCAAGCCGCTGGAGGAGGACGAAGAGGCCAGTCTGCAGAAAGGCCTCAAATTCAACCTCATCAATGACACCGTCAATGACAGTCCCAGAATCCACCTGCCCCTTAACTACCCACCAGGAAGCCCTGATCTGGGCCGCCACTACCGATCCAACTCCCCTCTGCCATCCATCCAGCTGCAGCCACAGTCTCCCTCCGCCTCTAAGAAGCACCAGGCCGTGCAGGACCTCCCTGCCACCAACACGTTCGTGGGGACGGGCGACAACAACTCTACGGGCTCCGACCAATATTCGGATTACAGCTACAAGGCCAACCCGCCCAAATACAGCAACAAACAGGTAGGAGACTACGCAAACACCGCAATGTACCCCAGGGACATCTATTGGACCAACCGGGTGTGGTAGTCACGTTGGGACTGATTTGGCTCAGCCAGTACTCTTCCACCAAAGCTGCACTGATTCCCCTGCACTGCACCCTCTACCAAACGGCTGACATTCCTTTGTTTTGGTTTCAGTTTGGTTTTTGTTCACCATTTTTTGTTCTGTTCAGTTTTTCACTTCATGGACATCACAAAACTCACAGTATGAAGGATTTACCTGAGCGGTAGGCCGCATGTGGGCTCACCCATATCTATCAGCGCAAGCAGTTTACTTCTGATTCTAATTTCTGAAATCTGGGGACAATAATCCTCCAAACACTGTTTCTTAAATCAAAAATGCTTCCTTGCTGCAATGTTGAACCCTCAGAACCAGAAAACCTGCAGGCGGGTTTGAAAATTACACAAAAAAACAAACAAAAGTATCTGAAAACTGTGAAATTCAACCACACTTTCAATAATAAATGTGCTAAAATGGCACTCCAGGAAGCTGTGTTTGGCTCGCATGTGACCAGCAGTCACCTGACCAGAGTATGGAGCTGCTTATTGGAGGCTCCAGTTCCTCCAGTTACTCCTCTCTAACCGTAGCCCTGACGCTGCCCTTTGAGCCCAGGCTGACACGACGGGTGTGTGAACTGGTTTTGGTTCTGAGGGTTGATGAAGGTATGGGAATCCCATGTGGGTCTATCCTCAGCATGTTTATGTTGTTTTCACTCATTTGATTTGTGTTCATGTTCCATCGTGGGTTAAATGAAGGAGGTTATGAGTTATTATTATTGTTCTGGAGTTCCATTGAAAGCTTCACGCTGACATCCTCATCAAGTCTGAATGTGTTTCTGTGACTGAGGGGGTTTAGAGCTGCTCCCGCTCTCTTTATGGCCGGATCAGCTTGTTGAAGTGTGACAGAGTGACTGTGAATTCCTCCGTTATTCTTTTCTTTCCTTTTTTCTTTGTACCATTTTTATTGTTTCTTGGCTTTCTCCTCGGTCAGACCGACTTTTGAGTGTTTCCATTCAGTTCGGACCAATTTGAGGTAATTTCAGCTCAGTCAGGGAGCCGAGCAGTGAGAGAGGAAGGAAAGTGGAATGAGAAGGGTCGGGGGTGTAAAAACTATGAAGGCACAAAGGTACACTAAGACTAAATACACCCGTTCCTTAACCTCCGCACTTCCTGTCAGCTCGGCTAAAATACGACTTTTAATTTCGCCGTGTTCCCAATCACCGGGGCTAAAGAGTCAATTGTTTGCACAGATTAATGGCAGGTCATCTTCCAGGCGCCCGCTTTCCCCCTTTTCTTCTTCTTCTTACCCAGAGTGCCTTGCTCTATTCTATTTAATGTTCAAAGGATAAAAAAAAGAATAAGGGGGTCATGGAGGGGGCGTTTACCCCGTGATGGTGACGAGCTGTGCGGCGTCACATGCACTGTGGAGACAATCACAGCCAGGTGTCCTGGTGATGTACATACATGTGGAAAGATTCTGTTTTCTGTTATCGTGTGTCGTGTGTGAGCTTAACAACTGTCCCCTCCCTGCTGTTAAAGACTGTACCAAAGACACACACGCACACAGACACACACCTGTGTTTCCATTGTCATCACCATCATACAGCACACTCGTTCAGAGCTAGCTTCCTGTGTGGTCGGACCAGCAGAGCTGCTGCCGTCGTTGGCAGCCTGCTAGTGCTCCTGCTGCGTTAACATTTAGCCTGTTAACGCTGGAGCCTGCAGGCGCTCGCTGTGGTTGGATTTAAAGCCGCAGCGGCCTCCAGTCAGCTCCGTCACACACCTGCTCACTGGACTCTTCTTCTGGGGAAATACATGTACAGTGTTTTCTTTTCTTTTTGTTTTTACCATTAAAAGCAGATTTTATTTCAATAAACATGTTGCTTAAATGTTAAAGTGGCGCTCTCTGTCCATTCACTGGGTGTCTGGGGGGGGGGGGGTCATTTTCACTGCCATCCTTCACTCATGGAGAGGAAATATATTTGGATCAATCGTTCTCACACGTTCAGACTCGGAGTGTGATTGTTTACAGGCTAAATTACTTTCTTAGTATAAAGTGATCAATAACAAAATAATATAAACAATAAATCATCACTTTACTGTGATGAAGGAAATAAAATCAGCAGCAGACATCAAATTTGGGGACTTTTGTTTTAAAGTGAGGAGAAAATGAATCAAAACGTTCAACAATTTGTCATTTTAGTAAAATGAGCCGCTGATCCAGCTTTAAACTGAAACGTCCTGCAGATGTTCGTGGTCACCGGAGGATGAGCCCAGCTGATCCCTTGGCGTTCATCTAAAGGCACGAGCACAAACCATCAAATCTAATCCAGTGGAATTCCTCTGCTTAGATAAAAGCATCCGTTCATCCATTAGCTACACCCGCTGAAGGTCCAAGTCTGTCCTCACCAACAGTGGACTGAGGTCTGCACAGGCTGTTGTTTCTGCTTATATATAGGATATATATACATATAGATATAGATAATATCAAAAATCCCTTAAAAAGAGAAACACCAGGAAAAGAACCTCAGATTTTTCTGCTAATCCAGGATTTGGGACTCATGGAATCATCCTGTTAGCATGCCTGTTTTAGCAGCCAGTGCTAGCTGTACTATGTGTTAATGAAAACAGATGTTGACACTCACCTGCAGCGTGTTGTTAGCATGCTGCACCATGTTGTTAGCGTGCTGCAGCGTGTTGTTAGCATGTTGTTAGCGTGCTGCAGCGTGTTGTTAGCATGCTGCAGACTCCTGGTATATTTTCTCTCCGTCACAGCTGACATGAACACAGCAGCCATCTTGTCTGAGTCTGTCACTTTAAATCTGCAGCTGCCTACCTGTTGGCATGTGGCCTTTATGCACACTGAACACACACACACACACACACTCTGTCTGCAGACTTTGAACCTGCAGCACAAAGGATCAAAACAGCCCAGAGCAGGTGCCCAACCTGCCAGGGTCAAAGGTCAAATATCACTCAAGAACAGCCATTAGCGACCAGGAGTGAAGAGGTCAGGGGTTAATAACAGGACCAGCAGACTCCTCCCTCTGTCTGGACTCCACATTAGCAGTCTGCCAGCGTCCTCCATGCTTTTACACTGACCGACTCGGCCGTTTCTATGGTAACACAACGACCTGTGTCAGTGTGAGTCTGTGGGTTTGTGTGTGTGTGTGTGTGTTTGTGCTGACTCATAGTACTGACCAGCCCCCCCCCCATCTCTGCCCTGCTTCATCCAATCTGACACAATCCCTCCTTCCTTTGAATGAAGTGTGTGTGTGTGTGTGTGTGTGTGTGTGTGTGTGCTGCCTGTCATTCACTTTATATAAGCCATGAGCTGAGTGTTTGTTCCACTCTCCCACATACTGCCTGCCTGAAAGTCAGGCAAATGTCAAAGTTCAGTGTGGTTATTTGAAGTTCTCTCTTCCATCATGCGTCTCTCTCTCTCTCTCTCTCTCTCTCTCTCTCGCTCTCTCTCTCTCTGTGTGTGTTTTGTCGTTAGCCAGCACGTCACTGTGTGTGCAGCCCAAGTCTCATATCATGGCGCCCGTCAGCTGTTTGAAGCAGAGTGTCTTCACAGCCACCATGTTCACCCAGATCTGCATTTTCTCTGCTCTGTTCTCTCCCTCAGTTTGATCCATGATCTGTTGTAAACAAGCAGCGCAGCCCCAGTATCACAGCGTTTAAGTGCATGGCCGGCCAAAAGGCTCCATGACAATTATTAGTTTGCTCCAGATCTGAAAGCTTCAGACAAAGCGCCCGCGGGAGTTTTTTTTTTTTTTTTTTCTCCACCAAATGGACAGTCCGGCCTGTGAGAGCAGGTTTCAGCTGCTCGGCGACAAAACACTTCATTACTTCAGCAAAGTGTGAGTTTAAAAAGTTTAGAAGACACAAAACATGGATACGCAGATATCTGACACAGTTAGCATGCTAACCAGTTAGCCATGCACCGGTCCTTTAATGTGTGACGTGTTCTGCTCTCACTTCAAACAAAGGGCCGTGTTTGTGTCTAGTATAGAGACTGTGTGATGGGTGTTAGCATGCTAACCTGCTAACCTCTGTGACCCCTTGTGTCATCGATGAGACTGCGTTAGCATTCAGCTAGCCCTGCTGTAGTGCAGCTCGTGTCCTTGTGTGTGTCCAGTTCCTGGTCGTGGTGCTGTAGACGTGGATCCAGCCCACAGCTTGTCTCCGCTCCTACGTTAGCTTCTAGAGAAGCGTGTTGTTCCTTCGCTGGGAAAGATCCGGTCTGTCTGTGTTAACACGTCCAGACTCAGAGGGCCGGGTAGGTCTGCTTCCCGTCTCTCTGGACCTGTAAATGTTCACACTAAATGTCCATAATCGGTTTGCTCAGCTACAGTTACCGTCCATTAAATGATCGCTGATTAAAAACAGGTGTTTCTTAATCAATTCCACGCGTCCCCGGCGGTTTGACTGACGCGGGACCTCCTGTTTTCTCTGCGGTGCGGCTCACTGTCAGGAAAAGAAACAGTAATGGCAGCCATTAGGCGGATCGCAGCTTTTTTCTCCACAGAAAATTACAGTAATTTGACGGCGGCGGCTGAAATGTAGTCGGGCGGTGACAGAGTGTCTGTCATCAGTCAGACGCAGCTGAGAGGACGGCAGGACACAGACGCTGTGCTCGCATGTTCACTTCACACATTACACATGCAGGTTCCTGATGTCTGATCCAGGCCTGTCTCATCAGCTAGCATGTAGCATAGCATGCTAAGTGGCTACATTAGCAGCTGTGACAGAGAAGCTGCAGGAGGGTGGAGAGTTTTCACAGGTTAGAACAGGTCTGAGGGGGGGGCTGGTTCACAAAGGACCCTTTGTAATGTGCACACACACACAGACACACACACACATTCCTAAACATGGACATCACTCAGCACAACCTAATCCCCCCTGTGTGTGTGTGTGTGTGTGTGACACCTCTTGTATTGAATGAATCCGAACAGACTTCCTGTTGTGTTGCTTTGAGACCTTCACAGCACTCAGCTGCTCAGAGAGCACGGTGTAAACACTGACCGCGTCCACGTGGCGTTCAGGTGTTTCCAGGAGGACAGGTGCTGCCAGATGTTCGCCTGCAGCAGTTTAATAACCCCACAGTGAGTCGTGCTGTAGCAACAGAAAATATGGCCGCTCTGTTGCTCATGAATGGACCCGCACGCTGACAGGAAAGGACAGGACATCAGTCCTAACTAGGATATGCTAACATGCTAACCCATTGATTATAATAGATGTTATGATGGCATCAGACTCACACACAGACTTTATTATGTATGTGGATTACACTAGAAACACTGATGAGTATGCTAGCATGCTACATTAGCTGCCACCTCTTATGAGCTCTTTGAATGGAACCACAGCTCAGTGCTGAGATCAACAGAACATGTTTGCATCTTCTCAGAGATGGAAACCAGGAAGGAAATGATCCTCAGAGAACATTCAGCCAATCTATAGAGAACCATGACGGGCTGCACTTCAGCCTCTCTCTCTCTCTCTCTCTCTCTCTGACTATCTCGGTCGCCCCCTCAGGGCTGTGATTGTGCTTGAGCCACTGAGACACTGAGACGACTCAATACAAAGATCAGTGTGTGTGTGTGTGTGTGTGTGTGTGTGTGTGTGTGTTTTACTTTTATGTGGAGCCAGAAATCAAAAACACAAGAAACATGATTTTGTTAGTGTGTTACCAAGTGTGTGTGTGTGTGTGTGTTGTCATGCCACCTGCTCTTACAACACAAGTGAAGTGGAACGGAAACCTGCCTGAGGCTCCACACACACACAGACACACACAGGAACAAAACAAGCGACAGTAAATGCGAGCATGCAGGGAGGAGGGAGAGTGTGGGTTCAGTGAGGAGGAGGAGGATGTGATGAAGGACTGCAGAAAACATCACACACACACACACACACTCCACATACATGTCAGCATGTATGTTAGCTGGGTTTGTGTGCGTTTGTGTGTCTGTAACAGGCTGGTAGCAGGTGGTATGACTCAGGAGAGAAGAAGGTCGCTGCCCTGCACACACACACACACACACACACACCTGTAGGCAGGGTCAGAGGTCAGATGTTGTACAGCTGCTCTGTACACCGGGCCGCTGAACTCCATCTATCTGCAGGAACACACACACAGACACACACACACACACAGACAACATGGCTGCTTGTTGTTGTCAGCAGCAGTTCAGATGCTGCTGACGCTGTTACACTCAGTGCGTTGTGTTAACATGCAGACGTAGCATCATGTTGTTGTTGACTGTTCAGATTTGTGTAGATACACACACTTCGAGTGCTCCAAGTGCTGAACACACCTGGAGGACACACTAGTTGTGGTAGTATTAGTGGTCCTGTGAGCAGCTGCTGCAGTGCTACAGCAGTAATGGTTGTAGTAGTCAGTGTCAGTAGTGTCAGTGGCGCTGTGACATGTCAGAGTAATAGTAATAGTGTCAACAGTATCAGTTCCAGGGGTGATGTTGTCGTCGAGCACTTTGAGTATCAACAGTGGTCAGTGTGACTGCAGCAGTAGAGGAAGGAGTAGTGGTGAAGGTGTTTTCACTATACAAAGTATCAGTACTCCACTGTATGGTAGATGTATCAGTAGTACTAACGTGTAATAGTTTAGAGTAGTAGTGGGATGAGTGATACTTGAGTGTACAGTACATCAGCAATCATGTGTTAGTAGTAGTGTTAGTAGTACTGTAGAGTACAGCTGTGGTATCAGTATATGAAGTGTTGGGGAGTACTGTCAGGAGCAGGGAGCAGTACTCTGTGCAGTACTCTAAACAGTACTCTGAGTAGTACTCTGAGCAGTACTCCGAGCAGTACTCTGAGCAGTACTGCAGTGTACTCGCAGTGTTTTCCAGCAGACGATCAGGGATGTCAGCAGAGAGAGTTAAAGGACTGCCAAGTGTACAGTCGCTGTCACTCGCCACGGCAACCGCCTCCGTCTGCATCCTGACTGACAGGTGACAGCGAGGGAAGTGACAGCTACCGGAGAGAGAGACAAACACAGCTTCATCAGTCTGAAGTCAAACTCAGCAGCAACTCTCTGCTCCTCTTCAGTGCCGCGCCACGGCTCAGTGATGGCTGCTCAGCCCACTTCCTGGAAGTCACACCACTTCCTGGAAGTCACACCACTTCCTGGAAGTCACACCACTTCCTGGAAGTCACACCACTTCCTGTCTGATTTCTGTCCTCAGACCAGGACCTCAGGAGGAGTGTGTGTGTCCTATGGTCTGCACTCAGGATAAGGTGGCTGAGTTAGCTTCAGCTGAGGCTAACAGGCGGTGTTTGATCAGCATAATAATCATATTTCTGCTCTTCATCACAGTCACTCATCATCTTTATCGCCCACATTATCTTCATCCTCCTCCTCCTCAGCTCTCTGTTCTCTGCCCAGCGGGATTTTTACACTCTGCAGACTTCAACCATAAAGACTGTTTTTACCTCTCTGCTGTCTCCCCTCACACTCACACACACACACTCCCTCACAGACACACACTCCCTCACACACACACACACTCCCTCACACACACATACACACACTCCCTCACACACACACACACACACACTCCCTCACAGACACACACACACTCCCTCTCACAGACACAAGCATCTCTGCCAGTCATAAAATCCCTGGACCCTGCAGAGCAGAGCGTGACGGGGGCAGAGGGCGGCCCAGTGTGAGTGTGTGTCAGTGTGTGAGTGTGTGTGAGTGTGTGTGAGTGTGTGTGTGTGTCTGTGTGTGTGTGTGTGTCTGTGTGTGTGTGTGTGTGTGTCTGTGTGTGTGTGTGTGTGTGTGTGTGTCTGTGTGTGTGTGTGTGTGTGTGTGTGTCTGTGTGTGTGTGTGTCTGTGTGTGTGTGTGTCTGTGTGTTGGTTAACTGCTTCAGCGCTGAGGCAGAAAATGATGCAGCGGTCGGCTGAGCTCAGAGGTTTTTATAGAGCAAAAGGAGCTTCCATCTCCTCTGGAAACATGTCTCTTTTGCTCCTTCATTTTCTTCCTCTCCATTCTTTTATCTTACTTCCTTTCTTTCTGCACTCTTCCTTTCCTTCTCTCCTCTCCTTGTTTCTTCCCTCCCTTCCCTCCTCTCCTTGTTTCTTCCTCTCCTTCCCTCCTCTCCTTGTTTCTTCCCTCCTCTCCTTGTTTCTTCCTCTCCTTCCTCCTCTCCTTGTTCCTTCCCTCCTCTCCTTGTTTCTTCCTCTCCTTCCTCCTCTCCTTGTTCCTTCCCTCCTCTCCTTGTTTCTTCCTTTCCTTGCCTCCTCTCCTTGTTTCTTCCTCTCCTTGCCTCCTCTCCTTGTTTCTTCCCTCCCTTCCCTCCTCTCCTTGTTTCTTCCTCTCCTTCCCTCCTCTCCTTGTTTCTTCCCTACCTTCCCTCCTTTCCTTGTTTCTTCCTCTCCTTCCCTCCTCTCCTTGTTTCTTCCCTCCTCTCCTTGTTTCTTCCTCTCCTTCCTCCTCTCCTTGTTCCTTCCCTCCTCTCCTTGTTTCTTCCTCTCCTTCCTCCTCTCCTTGTTCCTTCCCTCCTCTCCTTGTTTCTTCCTTTCCTTGCCTCCTCTCCTTGTTTCTTCCTCTCCTTGCCTCCTCTCCTTGTTTCTTCCTCTCGTCTCACTCTGTCCTCTCTGTTTTTTTTAATATGGCCGCCTCGTACTTCACCTTGAATCACCTCCTTCCTGCGCTCAGACTGTGAAGAGGAGATAAGAGAGAGGGAGAGGAAGGTGGAGAGATGTTTTTTACGAGGTGTTCTCTCCATATCATCTGAAGTGTCTGTTTGGACGGGAGACACTCGTACACCCCCCCTCCCCCCTTATCTCTCTCTCATCACCTCTTTGCCTCTTATCTCCTCTCTGTTCACTTCCTCTTCCTCTTCCTCTTCCTCGGTGTACCTTTGTGTGTCCACTGCTTTAAATCACAGTGTAAATGAAATACTACATATTACTCATTAGGACCTTTCATCACAGAGCTGCAGTAAGGCTCCTTCACTGTGTTGGTGTGACCTCAGAGGTCCACAGAGGCCACGCCTCCTTTAAAGGCCGCAGCCTCCATGTTGTCACCGAGGATCAGCTGCGTTCAGTGCCTCCTTAAAGCTCGTCTGTTGTGTCTTTGCTCTGATGTTCGGCGGCACAGATTCTTCTGCAGCTTTAAATCGGAGTCTTTTATTTTCCATCAATATTTCAGGTGTGGGATCAACGGGTTTGGTTTGTAGAGCAGAACTTCATTCAGCCGCCGGAGGAGTCTTCAGCCAGGCCCTGTGTGTGTGTGTGTGTGTGTGTGTTTATGCGTTATGAGCAGTGGTGGAAATACTGGTGGAAAGTGCTGCATCAACAGTCTTAAGTAAAAGTCTTAAGTACTTTTAAAAGTATTCAAAGTAAAAGTACTCACACAGTAAATATATATGATTGATTTCCAAAGGATGTGAACAGGTTAAAATAATCAAAGTAAAATGGAGCATGTGTAGTTAATGTCCATGTTGAGTCCAGAAGCAGCTGTGGACAGGTCTGTGTGTCCTGAGGCAGGCTGTGGGCATCAAGTGAACAGAGAGGCTGCTGATAACAAACAGGCATTCAGCATGTTTACTGTGTCAGTGTTCCTGCTGTAGATTCATGTGATGATTCATGTTCATCACACATGGATGGACCTGTGTTAGCAGACAGCAGCTAACTAGTTAGCTCACTGAGCCAGAGCACCGGCATCATGACTGAGGCTCATTATAGAAACACAGCTGCAGCGTGACACCAGCTCCATGCAGAGTCTGACCTCACATCAGTCCAGCACTGTGTTCATCACATGGAACAAGGAACTACAGACACTGGAGACATGTAGTGGAGGAGAAAGGACAGGGGACAGCTGCAGCATGGAGTCAGAGGAGAAAGGATGAGCTGTTATTTTTACTTAAGTAAAGTGGAAATACATAAAAATTACTTAAGTAAAGTAACTAAGTACAAATACTTAGTTACTTTCCAGCACTGGTGTTTGTCTCTGTCTGTGTGTGTGTGTGTGTGTGTGTGTGTGTGTGTCCTCAGTGAACAGCTGTTTCTCTCTAATCCCCGCGCTGACCTCGGACTCCTCTTCCTCCATTTTATCTCTTCTCTGCTGTAATTTCCCTTCAATCTGTTTTATTGGTAGAAACGAGAGATTTCAGGCTGTAACAATATATTTTAATAAAAAAGACTAAAATACATAACTCATACATCAGAAAGCAGGAGGCAGGCTGCCTCTGTCTGGATTAGTGGCTGGTCCTAATCTCTGGAGGTTAAATTAGAGGATTGAGGTCGGATGTTAACGCACGGCTCCACATCTGCCTCCTTTTCTTTTCTTTCTTTTTTCGGAGCAGAACATTTCCCTGAAGCTTCGTGTGAATCCTGTTAAAGCCGCTGCAGAAGCTCAGAAACAGAACATAACAAATGTGTTGTGCGTCGGTGTTTGTCGGACAGAAGCGCTCATGTTCCCCTCGGCTGCTGTCAGACAGCAAACGAGCGCAGCCGCTTCTTAATGCTCATTTCTAAAAACAGCTGATCCGCTCTGATGCACTCTGACAACTGCAAACACACACAGCATCATCAATGTATGAGCTGATCAATACCGATCTGTGGAGGCAGCGTAGACAGGAAGACTCTGCTGCTGCAACAACCTCATTAGATCATCAACTGGCTGTGGCCAAAAGTATGTGGACACACAGTCTGTGACCAGCTCCTACAGCTAGCATGGTTAGCATGCAGACCCGCTGGTTCTGTATCACAGTACCAGACACAGGTCCAGGCCATGGAAGCACATGCAGCCTGAGAGCTGCTACATGTGTTAGCATAGATGTCCATCCCTCCATCCATCCATCCATCCCTCCATCCATCCATCCCTCCCTCCATCCATCCCCTCCATCCATACATCCATCCCTCCCTCCATCCCTCCCTCCATCCATACATCCATCCATCCCTCCCTCCATCCATCCCCTCCATCCCTCCATCCATCCATGCATCCCTCCATCCATCCCCTCCATCCATCCCTCCATCCATCCATCCATCCCCTCCATCCATCCATCCCCTCCATCCATCCCTCCATCCATCCATCCATCCCCTCCATCCATCCATCCATCTTCAACTGCTTAGCCCCGGGTTCTGGGGGCAGCAGTCTAAGCAGGGACGCCCAGACTTCCCTCTGACCGGACACATCTTCCAGCTCCTCTGGGGGGATCCGGAGGCGTTCCCAGGCCAGCCGAGAGACCTAGTCTCTCCACCGCATCCTGGGTCTTCCCCGGGGTTTCCTCCCGGTGGGACATGCCCGGAACACCTCCCCAGGAGGCGTCCGAAACAACTGAACAATCTGCTCACAAGCTAGCCTACTAGCTAACCAGCTCATTTTATCACCAAGGCAATAAGAGCCAACGTACTAACAATCCCAACTACACACCATGCTAACAAACAGTTTAACCCCGTCCGTGGATTAGCCAGGTAGCAAATCCCCCCCACTACCAAACCAGCTGATCCACAGAGACAGTCAGGACTGACTCAACAATCCAACGTCAGCTGCTCCAAATCCAGCAGCCCCCCCTGTCCATGTGTGGCCCAACACATCCCTTTAAAATGGAGACAGTGAGTCCTCCAGCTGTCCACGGCCGGCTCCAGGCAGCACCAGCACCTCCTGCTTCCAGCCCGGGAAGGCCGGCGTTAAGGAGCGAGTCCAGAAAGAGTGTGAGGAAGATATGGAGGAGGAGGAGGAGGAGCAGACTGTGGTGTGAGCAGACACTTTGTTCACTTGCACACATTCTAATCACACAGAGCTGCTTCAGGGTTTCACTTTAATTCACCTCCAAACGTCTGATTGAATCCAGAGCGGAGGAAAGAGGCAGCCGCTGAGTCCTGATCCATTTTTAATCTACAGCCGCTGATTCAAAGTTTGTTAATGAGATTTTCAGAGTTTGGAGTGTGTGTGTGTGTGTGTGTGTTTGTTTTGCCCTCCTGTCATTCACATAAAGTGATGGAGGGAAGTGCAGCACAGAGGCAGCGAGACAATAGGTGACAACAGAGAGATGAATGGACCAACGACACACCTGGAGGCCGCGCTGCAGAACTCAAACAGCACTTAAAGTGTCTGTCACAGCTGCCAGTCAGCGTCTCCACGGCAACGGCGAGGGGAGGGGGGGGCATGTTTGGGCATGCAGGGATATGAAAGCACAGACACACACACACACACACACAGTCCACTCCTTTCAGCCGTGTTTGCATTACACTTTGCATACAGCCTGGGGTCATGCTGTGAAGCTGTGTGTTTCCGTGACAACCCTGTGAGTGTGTTGTTGTGTGTGTTGTGTGTGTGTGTCTGTGTGTGTGGTACAGGTAAAGTGCCGCTCTCGTCCTCTGTCTTGTGCGTTCCGTCCACCTGCCGGCTCCTTATGTGATGTCGCGGGTGGCCGAGCAGCCAATGGAGCGATCCCTGCAAACTAATAAATAAACACATGGAGAGTCGGCGTGCCGCTGCAGGGGCTGCTGGGAAGTTCGGTCTGACTGAGCCGCCATGTGGAGCGGCTGCAGATCTTCTTCAGTGTTGCTTGTTGTTATGATCAGATGTTTAGAGGAGATCAGATGTTTTGAAGTTCACTGATTGGTTAGATAGCCTCACTTCCTGCTCAGGCCAGACCAATCAGTGAGCTCTAATCTGAAGCAGGAAGTGAGGCATCTTGTGGAGATGTCACAGAGCAGCATGGACGCTGTACAGGACCGCTAACTGACACACAAACAGACGTCTGCTTCCATCACTGAGCTGCTGAGGTAGGTGCTGCCTGTTAGCCGGTTAGCAGGTTAGCAGGTTTTGGTTAGTATGTAGTTCCGCTAGGTGTGTAGCATGTGGTTTGCTTGCTGGTTATTATGTGGTTGGGCAGCCGGCTGTCTGGCAGGTAGTTTAGTTCCCGCTCTGCTGATTGATTATGGATCAGGTGATCGGTCAGCAGGTTAATTAATTGGTTACATGGGGATTTCTCAGTTAGCAAATGAGCTAGCTGGTTGGAAGCCAGGTTAGTTTGGAGTTATCCATCCTCATTAGCTTAGCAGACACATTGACGTGTTAGCATGTTGTGGTGTGTTAGCTCATTAAGACTCGCTCAGCACCATCATGTTCTTTTAATGGCGTTCAGTTGTGAGTCTTTGCCTTCGTTGTCGGCCTGCTGCTGTAAACATCGTGTGAGTTCAGTGTGTTTCAGTCACTACTGTAACCGGCCCGCTGCTTCACACAGCGCTGCAACACACAAAACACGAGTCAGGAGTGTGTGTTTGTGTGTGTTTTAGCGATTAGCTTTGGAATGAGTCTTGCCCTAAGAGAAACATTGAGTGGGTTTAACACTGGAGAAGAAGTACACTGAGGCATGAATTAACTAGCTTTACTTTACTCTGTGTGTGTGTGTGTGTGTGTGTGTGTGTGTGTGTGTGTGTGTCAGGCTGGAGGAGGGATGCCACACTAAATTGGCAAAATGAGGTGTAAATGTCTTGAGGCAGATGAGCTGCCTTTAGTAAGTGCAGCACTGAATATTTCACCAGCAGCTTCAGGAAGGTGTGTGACTGTGTTTGTGTGTTTGTGTGTGTTTGTGTGTGTGCGCGCACACGCTTGGCAGCCATAGCCAATCACCGTCTATCATTCAGTTTTGGTTCTGACAGCTGGAAGAGGCAGAAAGTCCCTGAATGCCTCAGAGAAACACTTAACTGCCTCCACTGCTGCTCAGGCGTGTGTGTGTGTGTCAAGGAGAGTGTGTTTGTGTGTTTGTGTGTGTGTGTACATGCTTGCATTAGAGGTGAGTTGCACAGAGTGTAATCGTCTCATTATATTTGGTAATCATCTGCAGCCGGACGTGCTGCCGGTTCCTCTGAATGCTTTAAAAACACGAGCTGCTGCGTTGACCTTTGACCTCACAGAGAGATCAGAGGTACTGGGGGGGGGTGGGGGGGCCTTGCCTTTGACCTCTAGGTTTGCATTTTTAAATGGCATGAATCACATGATGTGATATTTAATTCCTCGCTCTGATGAGCAGAGTGACAGTTCGTCCACACATTTCCAATCTGTGCCAGACTGTTAGCTGCTCGGTTAGCTTGCACTTTAGCCACCTGCAAGGTTGGTTAGGAAGCAGTTTAGCAGCCTGTGTAATAAATATTTCAATGTTAGCTAGCAGAGTATTTATTGCTGAGAAGGGTTAGCAGTTTCCTTAGCATATCATTTCACTTTAGCATGTGTTTGGCTAGCTACTTGCCTAGCTGATGATTGGCTGGTTAGCTGGTTGCCTAGCAGGTTATCAGGTTAGCTAGAAGGTAAGAAACATTGTTAGCAGGTGATTTGGTGAGTTAGCAGTTTAGCAGGTGTTTAAATTAGCATGTTTCAGTATATGGCTTGGTTACCAAGTCAATTAGCATTACTAGCACTAATAGCATTAGCTCAAGAGGACAGATTTTTACATTGTGTTGCTTTGTTTACAACACAAAGCTAGCTGTAGGAACACATACCACAGACTGAGACGTCCCTCAGAGCTGCGTGTCCACAGGACGCTCCTGTCCCGCCTCGTCTCCACGCTGCTGCAGTGATAAGTGCAGGATCAGGCTTCAGTGTTCGCCCGGTTTGTCTGCAGGAGGAGAACAGCAGATTTAAATAAGTTAGCAGCGAGCCTGATTAACTTTAGATGAGCTCTGGTTTCAGGGCAGCACACTCTCAGCTCCTCTTCCTCCTCCTCCTCCTCCACCATCATCCTCCTCGCTCTATGTGTCTGAAATGTTTGCTCATCTGTTGTTTGGGTGCTGTGACCTGCGACCTTTGACCCTGCTGGCTGTCGGTGAGGTGTGAAGCTGTTGAGGTGGAGCTCAGAGTGATGAAGGAGCCACAGAAAGGCCTGGAATGTGAAACACCTCCTCCTCCTCCTCTGATCCTTCAGGCAGCCGGGCGGGTTTATGAAAACATGGATCTGAAAAACGCTCAGAGATGTTTTGAAGTTATGAAGTTATGATGTGCTGTAACGGCACGCGGCTCGCTCCTCACTCTTCCTCTGCTTTTGTATGTGATGCAACAGACACACAAAAAACACAAAGACAGTCAGGAGTGTGTGGAGTCACAGGTGAGCTCCTCCAGTTACACTCATCAAAGCGTGCTGTGTTGGAGGATGAGGCCTTCGCTGTCTCCTCACAGAGCTGCTGCTCTGCTGTGCGGCCTGGATGAAGTCCATCCACACAGAGCGTTAAGTGAGCCTCTGAAAGGGTTAATTTAACCCTCGTGAAGTTTAGCTTCTCCTCTCCTGTCTGATGTTCAGTCAGTGTGGGCTGCGTCAGGTCTGGCCTCAGGACTTCCCAGCATGCTTTGCTGGAGCTGGTTCTGCTGTAAATGTGAAAGTGATCACTGTGAAGGTACGTCGAGGTGAAGATGTTTCTTCCTCGTCTTCTTCTCCCTCGTTACCCCCCCCCCCCTGTATGAATATTGAATATTGAATCTGTTCAGTAAACTGCAGGATCGATCGGTCTGCGGCTGAGTAAACTCTGCACTGCTCTGAGCAAACGCCACCATCGATTAGTCCACGCCAGGAGTCTGACGGGGCGTGGGGGGGGGTTCTTCTTCTTCTTCTGTGATGTCATCCTTCCTGTTTCCTGTCTCCTCTCTGTTCTCTTCAGCGGCTCTTATAACTGGACACATTTACAATGCTAATGTTTGGCTGCAGGGAGAGAGAGAGAGCGTGTGTGTGTGTGTGTGTGTGTGTGTGTGTGTGTGTGTGTGTGTGCGTGTCCTCGGTGTGTGTTCCTCTGGACTCTTTAACAGTTAACAGTAAACAAACACATGGTGGGCTCTCAGTATTTTTAGCCCTCATATATTTACATTTCTTTCAGGTCAATAATACATATTCAGCGTTTCCTCCAGAGCTGTGAGAGCTGTGAAAATGTTTATGCATAAAAATAACATTTACAGAAAATATATTTTTTACATTTACATGAAAGAACTTTAATAAAGTCAGAGAGAAACTTCATGTTTCGTCCTGTGGAGCTTCATAAAGAACAGAAGCCTCCTGTCTGCCACTGAGGCCATGAGTGGGTTAACAACCAGCTGACACACACCAGCTGAGCTGGACCAGGAGCTGAGCTGGACCAGGAGCTGAGCTGGACCAGGAGCTGAGCTGGACCAGGAGCTGAGCTGGACCAGCTGATGGCCCGTTGGATCCATGTAGCTCACCAGCCTTTTCTTGAGCTGACCTCCGTGATGCCTGACGTGTCGTTGCTTCAAAGCATCCTGGGACTTGGAGCAGGAAGTCCTGTCCTGGCTGCACAGCGCTGAGCGGACAGTGAGGATCGACGTGTTGTTGTATGTATGGATCGATCGACTGACTGCTGGCTCTACAGCGCGGGCACGTTACACAGCTCCCCCTGATCAATCACCACAGCTCAGCTGTGTGTGATCAGACGTCTGTCTTTGGAGGCGGAGCCTCAGCGACCTGCGCCGGCCTCTCTGCACGCCGCGGCTCGTCTCCATCTGCAGCTCTGCTGTGTTTGATGTCTGAGAGCAGCTGAAGGGTTAAATCTTGAAACATTAGTTATCAGGTCAGGTCACTGCTGTCCTGCTGTCAGCTGGCAGGAAGTAGATCCAGGCGTGATGTCATCAGACATGCGCTGCATGTGTCTGAAGTGCCTGAGGTTTCACTACATTTCCCATGATTCATTTCAGCACAGAGCCATCAGTGTGTCAGTAAGGTCTGATGTGAGATGAGTGTGTGGCAGGCTGCTGGTATTGATCTGTGATCAGGAAGGAACAACTGGGTTAGCCTGTAAACCAGGACAAACACTGTGGACCCGAGTTTCTGGGTTACTGGGTGCACACACACACACACACACACAGACACACGGGAACAACACACTGGATGAGTGACACGTGTCGGGAAGCCTCGGGGGGAATCTGAATATTGATTGGCCTGGACCACTTATCCACCCATGATGAGGGGTGTGTGTGTGTGTGTGTGTGTCTGTGTGTGTGAGAAAAATGATTGACTAACAACAGCAACAACACACTCTGCTGTTAGAACACACATCCATTAGTGTGTCAATGATGTTATCTCTCCATCACAGCGCGCACACACACACACACACACACACTCTCTCTCTCTGAGCAGCAGGTCAGAGCTGGTGTGTTTGAGTGTCTGAGCAGAGATCTGATTGATCCTCTGATGTTGTCGATGGAGCCGGCGGGCTGCACAGACACTGAGCATGCTCAGAGCGAGCGAGCGGCGTGTGATGCCGTCACAGATAGATGCTCGGCCTGCAGCTTCCTGTCGGCCTGCTGGAGAAATCTTTATTTTAACCAGACACAGAGGGATCAGGGTCATTTGAGCTTCTGGCCATCGCTGATCAGCATGTTGTATTAATTTAGTCTGTGTTGTTGTGTGATTTTGTGCTACAACTCCAAGTGTGAAGCTGTGGCCAGTGTTGTTGTGGTGTTGGTGCACCTCCCAGGCCCCGTTCACACAGGAGAAATTCAATCCAGCTAGAGTGGGATTGAATCCTGATAGCCTTTAAGCCGGATACGTCTCTGTGAACCCGGAAGTATCACGTAGCGAGCATGCATCGTGTGTTTTTTTGTCCCGTGTCGCTCGTTCCTTCGTTTTTTTCGGTTCTGAAAGCAGTTTATTCCTTTGTAGCCCTGTGGAAAATAAACTCGGGGCAAAGCTGTCGTAGTTCGCCGGTTGTTTACATACGGTTTTTGTACGCGACCCGGACACTGTCCCTGTGACCCGGAAGTATCACGTCGCTATCGGGATTCGTTAGCTGCATTTGCGTTCAGACCGGAGCCACATTTGAGCCAATCCGACTAGACCCACCTCCGAGAGGTGGACTGAATCAATCCAGATATATCCAGATACAGCCCGAATCCAGCTCTGGCCGGACTGATTCCCTCAGTGTGAACGGGGTCTCTGAGTCAGCAGCCGGCTGTGGTTTAATGATTAGCTTTGACTTGGACGTGTTAATGTGGCTCCGCCCTCATCCAGGTACTTGATCCACGTCATCAGGTCTGTGTGATCCTGATCTCCTCCTGCTCCTCCTCTGGCTGCAGCTCCAGTTTCAGACTTGTTCTGGTTTTTTGTTGGTTTTTCCATCATGGCTGCCAGTTGAAGCAGAGCCTTCCTCTCCTCCTCTCCGGGGTCACAGGTCGCTCCCTGTCGTGTTACAGGTGGTGCTGGTTACCTCCTGGTTACTGTCGCCCATGGTGACCAGGTGTTGGATGATTGATGAGGGCCTTTTTATCCTTCATTTACTAATGGACAGGAAGTGACCGCCCACAACCTCTGACCTCACCGACCCCTGCAGCATGCTGGGTAACGAGCTGAGTGCCTGGCACACACACACACACAGTAATGAGGCGGTGAAGCTGCAGCTCTCCTCTGCTCTCTTTCATCTCCTCTTTTCTCCACTTCCTGCTGCTTTTCCTCACAGGCGCCCTGGAGGATTGTGGGAAAGAGATGGAGCTGCTTTGTGCTCCGAGGTCGGTGCGTTCCGCCTCGAGTGGTTGTAGGTCTGCTGCAGTGCCTTTGAGCAGGACCCTGTGTGTGTGAGGCTTCTGCCTGAATGACACTCAGGCGGTGGTGCTGAGATAACACCGTAATGATTCCTGCTTTCATGTATGAACTACTTCATGCCAAATTACACCCCGCTGACGTATCACTGCCCACCCACCGTCTCAACTGAGGCCGACGCCATTAATGTTTACATCCGAGCCCGTCTTCTGTGGACGGTCTTCTGTGTAGTGATACGCTTGCGAGGTGTAATTTGGCAGAAAATAGGACCTACTAGGTACTAGATTTTAGGGTGAACTGGTCCTTTAAAATCAATTTATCAGTTTTATTAATTTATGATCTCCGATAATTACCCATAATGCATCCCTGTTGCCCTGTTGCTGAGCCTCAACAAGTGGGCTGGCTGACAACCAGTCAACCACACTCACACCCAATAGCACATAAGGAGCTGTGAGGGGGTGGGCGGGACTTATTGATGAGCCTGCTCCTCAGACGAGCGTCGTTAATTAACCCTGGCAGGTAAACATGAAGCGTGTGTGTGTGTGTGTGGCTCGTTAATTATCCCGTTTTAAATGATGAAACTTGAACCCAACAAATGAATTAATGAGCCTAATTGTCGGCGGCTGTGTTTGTCCTGCATAATTTAGGGTTAATCAGCTGAACTAGATCCACACGGTCCTGCAGAAACACCGACATGATGCTGAAGTTAGGACGGATCATAACATCACAGGAGGAGGCGGAGCTTCCAGCAGGTCTGCAGGTCCATGACCCGGATTTAAAAGAATGATGAGCTGTTAATGAGCAGAACATGACAACAAACATCCAGCCTGCCCTTTAACTCTTTGCTGCCTCCTTTATAAGCTGTGAAACCACACAGACTCCTTAACAAAGTGTCATTGAGCTTGTGAGGATGTGACCTTTGACCTTCTGATGTACTCCTATATGTGATCTGAGAAGTGAGGCACACACACACAGAGGCTTTCCCTTTGCATCCCACTGACACATGCTCTAATGAGGTGGTGGAAGGTGACAGAGTTAAAGGTCGTGCTCCGGCTCGGTGGTCGGCAGGCGGTGACGGATTCCTGTCTGCGGTGCGGGTCAGAGGTCGGCAGGGCGGCAGACAGACAGGGTCAGAGGTCAGAGTGGTGAGACGGGGGCTGCTCTTTGTGTTGAGCTGACGTCATAGTTGTTGAGTTTGAGACGTTAAAACGCGTGTTTGGAGGTTTTAGTTCGTCCTGAGCCCCCTCTGCCGCTGCTGTCCGACTCCTCTCTCTCTCTCTGGCCGATCTGCTCGCCTCCATGCCGGGGGGCGGGGCCTGTGAGTCACAGTAGTGTAGGTCTCGAGGCGTGCTGATCAGTACTCGGGCCAGTACATTTACAGCTTAGAGTTAGTTTGGAGCTGAATATCTGAACGTGTCAGCCGAGCAGAATGTGTGAGGATGAGGAGGATGAAGAGGACAGAAAGAGTCCTCCGATCATCAGAGCGTCCTCCATGCAGCCCGCTCAGCCCGCTGTTTACACACAACAGGAAACATCACAGCACACTCTGCCTCGGCACAGAGGACAGCAGGTAACATGTTGCAGAGATTAGTTTTTCTTCTTATATAAAATTTCTTGTAAATTTATAAATTTAATGTTAAATAATTGTTTTAAAACTTGTTTTCTTCTTCTTTTGGACTATATATAGTATGTATTATATATAGTATATATTATATATAGTCATGTGATCTTCCTTCACACAAAATGCGGCCATGCAAACCTGACACCACATCCAAATGAAGTCCAGCTCAGACCACATGCAGGTTTTATGCCTGAGCTCCACAGTCAGCTCCACACTGATAGACCCCCCCCCCCCAACACACACACACACACACACACACACACTCACACACACACACAGACACACACACACTCACACACACACACACACTCACAGACACACACACAGACACACACACACTCACTCACACACACAGACACACTCACACACTCACTCACACACACTCACACACACACACACACATGGTTTCCTTTTGTGGTTGAAGTCATTTGTTTCTCAGCAGGCTGCTCAGGAGGAGAGCTCTTCCTCCTCTTCCTCCTCTTCCTCCATCTGTTCCATGTTAAAGCAGTTAAAGCAGCAGTAAATGTTAAAAAGTACGAATCTGGCATCAGCTTCAGTTTGATGTGCAGCTTCTGAAATCTCTCAGCAGAGCGGCGACCGTTAAAAAGTGAAGCGGAGTTTAATCACTGTTCAGTGAACTGAAGGGAGTTGAAGTGGCAGGTAAAAAACAACAGGACGCCCCCTGGGGTTAATAAAGTAGTTCTGATCCTGACACTATATAACATGATGCTCTTATTTTGAAGGGCATGTTGCTGTGTGTGGCATATCTGAGAATACCTGAGACAAAGGGAGCAGGTGGAGGAGGGTGGAGGAGGGCCCCCTCTTCTTCCTCCTCCTCCTCCTCCTCTTCCTCCTCAGCAGAGACACAATAGTCACATGACCACCTGAAGAGGCCTTTGTGTGGAATACGGCCTTCCTCTTGAAGTGTCCTCAGCCTCTGAGCCGAATTAACCCCCGAGTGACAGATTCAGTCTCTAAGTGTCTCTAAGCTGCAAACAGAGATTCTGCAAAGTAGGTCAGAGGTCAGGCATGCTGCTTATTCTGATGACAGCTGTCTGTGACGGCCTCCATTATTAATAACCAGCCTGTGTATGGGAGCTCAGAGGGCTCCGTCCTTCCAGCAGGTCAGCATGTTTGTTAAAGATTTAGCTTGGTTTGTTTTTATCATAACATGTAGCTGCTAGAAGAAAATTAGCTTATTTTACAACCAACAGCAGCTCATGCTAAGGTGCTAAGGTTAGCCTGCCAGTGCTAATGTAGCAACATCAGAGCATGCTCAGTATGAAGGGATGACATCACCAAGCTAAGCCATGTAGCTGTTCATTAGCAGCATTAGCTTGTGTTGTTGTAACATTAAAGGAGTTCCATAACTGCAAGATCATTTCCAATCAGTCCTGAAAGTTTGCATAACTTAGCTTCAGTATGTAGCGTTAGCCATCAGGCTAACAGCACCGCGGCGTGTTGAACATATGGAGCCTTTAATCACTGAGGTTAAGTGTTTGCTTTCAGCGTGTTGCCGGCGTCGTCTGTTTGTCGGGTGTTCGCAGCCCTGTGGCTCAGCAGGTCGGAGCGGTTGCAGGTTTGATGGTGTTGTGCTTGTCGAACAGGTGGTTGGTAAACTGCACCTTCTGGCCGCCTCGCTGCCTGTTTGGATAACAAACAGTGTCTGAATAAACTCAGCGCCGAGTCTGGCACTCGTCTGTTTAGCCAACAACAAAAGTTCGGGCGTCTTCAGCGGCACCTTCAAACACACACAAGTTACAGTTGTGTTTGTGGTGTAGGTGCACAAACAGCAGGCCGGACTCAGCCAGGTGTGTGTGTGTGTGTTCCTGCTAAATGATGAGCTGCTACATGCTAACGTCAGCCTGACATCATGTCAGCAGCTGCAGAGGGGCCCTGAGCGTAAAAACAGTTTGTCTGTTTAATTTGAAACAATCAGAACTCCAAGAGATTTTAAAGGCACCCCGTCAGATTATCAGATTATAAACCATAAAAACACAACAACAGGCCGGCGTCTCACGTGACCTTGACGCAGCACTCGGGTCTCTCGGGGCTGAGCAGAGCTAACAGCAGCTGCAGCATTAAGCTAACGATGAGCGACAGCGTTAATGAGAATGTTTCAGAGAGTCGGAAGCGTGGTCTCATGTTCCTGAACACACCACGCCTCACACACCGGCCTCGTCCTCTTCTGTCCTCCTGCATCTATATTTAGCCGCCGTTCGATCCCTGCGGCGTGTCGAGCAGTCGATAACATCAGCCGCTCTCTCCGTCGGACATCGTGTCTGAACCTGATCCGGCCCACCCACACCTCCACCCCTCCGCCCTGTCATCATCCAGCAGGAAGCAGCGGTGTGCACTTCCTCCTCTTCCTCCTCTTCCTCCTCCTCCTCAGATGAAAAATGAGCAGCGGCTGCTGTGGATGGAGAGATTTCAGTCTGCTCAGGTGTCGAGGTTTAATATCAGCAGTCACCTTCATGCCCGTGATCAGAGTCAACAACCAGCAGGCGGAGGCGGCGGCGGGGGGGTCAGAGGTCACAGCAAATATCTCAGTGAGCATCAGACAGCGGCCGGAGAGGAGGAAACTCTCCCAGAGGTCAGCCGGACAGTTCACTGTCTCTGATGAGGGTTAAGTTTCATCTGATTTGTTGTCGTATGATGATTCATGATATGAATGATCCATCTTCTGGGTCCTGCTTCACAGTCTGACGGAGGACTTGGAGGACTCTGCTGACTCCTCTGACCTGCCGCTGAGTCTGGGATGTCTCTGTCAGATCAGAGTTGTTTGATCCACACGCTGGACTTGGGGGTAGATTTGCTGGTGATACCATAAGTCCTCTGTCTCTGCTTCCTGCTTTTTCCCCTTAAGCCTCACAAAGCCCAGATAAATCACACCTTTTCTTTAACATCCGCAGAGAGAGAGAGAGAGAGAGAGCTGTCAGAGGAGCGAGGAGAGCGTGGTGGTGGTGATGATGATGATGATGATGATGATGATGATGTGACACGCTGAACTCCTAAACCCTGATGAGTAATGGCCTTAACGCCGCCACAACAAGCTCCGTCACACATCTGTAAACGTCGAGTAATCCGGCTCGTGTTTGGTTACATTAGCTTGAACACACAAAAACTAGTCGGACTACACCCAGTGAGGAGTCCTGCAGCGTGTCCTGTGTTGTCTCCAGGATTAAAGTCACACCCGGCTTTAAAGTTCTTTGTTCCACAGCCACAGCAGACTCTCTGTGCTGTTACAGGTCTCTGTTTTGTGGCCCCTGTGCTTCCTGTAGTCTCATGTTGTGATTTAAATGCAGTTTTGCATCATTGTGTAGCTTCATGTTTTTGTCAGTGGTACTTGAACGCATCGTGTGTGATCGTGTCTGTTGTAAAGTCCGAAAACCAAACCTAGGCCCATTATTATGATGGCTTTATTCTTCATGACAACCAGGAAGTCATGACTGAGTCACATGTGAGCGGCAGTCACATGACACAAACACAGGGCGTTTGTTTGATCTGAGCTGATGTGCGGCTGCTAACACCTGTGGGCCCAAACGTTGCACATGCTGAGCTCAGTGTGTTTTTATAACGGCGCCGTTCCTTCATGACAGAGAAGAAGAAGATAGAACCTCTGCCAGGACGTCAGGAGGTCAGAGTCTGTTCCTCAATACATACATACATCAATACATGGATGGATCCCCGGTGCACTGCTGTCACGACACGGAGCCACTTTGTCTTCTTTCCCTTTTGATATCTTTGCCTTCAACAGCCGACACACACACACACACACACACACACACACACACACACACACACGCTCTCACACACACACATTCACTCACACACACACACAGACACACTCACACACTCGCTTTCTCTCTCTCTCTCTTTCTCTCTCACACACACACACATGCACGCACACACACACACATTCACTCTCTCTCTCTCACACACACTCTCACACACACACATTCACTCACACACACACACACACGCTCTCTCTCTCTCTCACACACATTCACTCTCTCACACACACTCACACTCTCTCTCTCTCTCTCCCCATCCTTCCATCCTTTCAGTCACTGTGTGCCTGGATAGCTGGGTAGAAGCTGTGTATATGTCTTTTTCTGTGTGCAGTGTGTGTATGTATGTAACACAGCACACACACACTTGAGTAATTAATTTTCAACATGGTTGGGTTTTCACTGTGTGTGTCTGTGTGTGTGTGCAGCAGGGAAGGTAGCTGCCGTCAATACTAATTTGGTACCAGAGAAAACAAATGTATTTAATCCCTGGCTGTCTTGTCCTGTTTCCTCTGCCTCTCCCCTGTCTCTCTCTCCCTCCCTCTCTTTTTTCTCCACCTCTCTCGCCCCTCGCTCGTCCCTCCCCATGCCTTGCAGGCTGATAGCCATTAGCGCTGTAAAGGGAATTTTAATGCGATGCCGGCTTCACTGGGAAGGAATGAATATTTAAAAGACTGAAACACTGACTGGAGCAATAAAAGGAGAAGGACACATCCTTCATTTGGAGAACACACACACTCACACACACACACTCACACACACACAGGTGTGTGTTTATGTGACACACACTGCCTCTCAGGCTGGTTTCACCGGACCAGTTGAGCCGGTCTGACTGGAGCTCAGTTTGTTTGTTTGGTCTCTCGTCCTGTCACAGCGTGGTGATGGAGGAGCGTTGCCATGGTTACGACTTGAATGCTTTCACTTCAGGCGTCATACACACAACTCAGCGCTGACACTCCAACACTGTTAATGGAATTGATACATAAGAGAATCTGAAGCAGCACTGATTGATAGTTCGAGCTCCGTGGGATGCAGCAGATTGATCTGCACTCAGATCAGCTGCAGCATGAAACTACTGAGCTCAGCTTTATGAAAGAGGACATGATCCAGACCCAGCCCTGCAGCAGGACAACATCTCACCACCAGGACTTTACACAACATGTTGATGCATCACACTGTGTTGTCACTGTGTGGAGGTCTGACTGAGGACCGGCTCCATGAGAAACTCCCCCTCTGAAGTTCAGAGAGTCGGATGCTTCAGAGATGTATGGGAGCAGCCGCAGAGTTCAGGAGTTAATCACATACATGTTCCTCTGAAATGTGTTTTGTACTTTAAAAAAAAACAACAAATCACAAAAGAGCATAAAGAGGAGAGCAACAGGTGAGTCGGCCTGATTGTCTGTTGTCATGGAAACCAGCATCGCTGTCATAAAAAGCGCCTCAGGCCCCCCGCATTCATCTGAATACTTCTAAAAATCATCTGAGCTCAGACTTTAGAAGGAGAACCCACAGGGGGGGGAGGGAGGAGGGAGGGAGGGGGGAGGGAGGAGGGGAGGGAGAGGTTTGAAGAGTTTCAGTTCAGCTCGTAGCTCTGATAACGTCTGCCCGTCCCTCAGCTGTGTTGGTGTCTGGATCGTGCGGGTTCTGTGGTTGGTCATGATTCATGTGCAGAATGCGCCTCCGTGCACGGCTGAACCTGCAGCGTGAGAATCAGCTGTTTGTTTTGCGGCTCAGCGGCAGCGCTGTTGTATTTGGTGCTTGATGCTCAGATAAATCTGAACTGGATGTTCACACAGGAGTGTGGCATTCGCTTTAATCAGGGGAACGTGTCAAAACAAACACGGCAAATTAAAGAGCTCTACAGATCCGGCGGAGCGGCGCTCCTTCTGAACACGCCGCGTATTTTTAGCTTCTTTCAGAGCTCTGTGATGAGAGCCTGATGCAGCGACACAGTCCTGCCTGCAGGAGGAAACCTGATGTCTGCTGTTCATGTAAACACACCGACACACACACCTGAGCCTGTGTGTGTGTCGGTGTGTCTCGTTAGCACTTGTAATCCAGATGAAGCTTCAGTGAAACCAGAGATCATCAGAAAATCATTGATGTATGAAAAGGACAATTTACAGTTTCGATTAATCTGGACTCAGGAGATTTTGTGTGTTTGTGTGACTATGTGTGTGTGTGTGTGTGTGTGTGTGTGTGTGTGTGTGTAACACCATCCCCTCCAGGTGTATTGGGTGATAGATCGCCTTTCCTGCGTGTGTTTCTAGCCGCTCAGCTTCCTGTGCAGAAGGAAGCGGAGCTTGAAAACGACTCGGTTCAGATTTCAGGATGCAGGGAAGCATTTTGATGCTTCATCACATTCCTCCTCATCCTCCTGTGGTGTTACTGTAAACACACTGACACACACACAGCTCCATGAGAAGACCCAGGAGCAGCACATGCTAAAGATATTTATTAAAAGTTTTACTCCGTCAGCTGCAGGTCAGAGTCTGAATGTTGGTCATGTGTCATGTGACGTTTTGATTTTTACTGAGTCTGGTTACAGAACATTCATGAAATATCAGAACCAGACCAGGCGACACACGTGACCTGAAGGCCAGACTTGAAGCCACTGAGGGCTGCCTGCAGATCCTCACAGCATGCTGACTCCAAACAACACTTGAAACTAGCAAGATGGCGTCTCGTCTGTTCCACACAGACCCAGGTCCATCATCAGATTAATATTTTCATTTTAACCATAAACTAACAACACTGAGCACACCACCATCAGCATGGGGGACCACTCTGTTAGCATGTTAGCATGTTAGCATATGTATTTGACAATCATCTGAATCTCTCTCTGCCTCTCTCTCTCGCCCTCCCTCTCTCTCTCTCTCCCCCTCTCTCTCTCTCCCTCTCTCACCCTCCGTCTCTCCCTCTCCCTCCCTCCCCCCCTCTCTCCCTCTCTCCCCCCTTACTCCCCTCTCCCCCCCTCTACCTCTCTCTCTCCCTCTCTCTCTTGCCCTCCCTCTCTCTCTCTCTCTCTCCCTCTCTCTCGCCCTCCCTCTCTCCCTCTCTCTCTCCCTCTCTCTCGCCCTCCCTCTCTCCCTCTCCCTCTCTCCCCCCTCTCTCTCTCCCTCTCCCCCCTCTCTCTCTCTCTCCCCACCTCTCTCTCTCTCTCTCTCTCTCCCCCCCCCTCTCTCTCTCTCCCCACCTCTCTCTCTCTCTCCCCCCTCTCTCCCCCCCCTCTCTCCCTCCCCCCCCCCCACTCTTCATGTCGTTAACTGAGAGTTAAAGCTGCTTCATTAAAGCTGGTTCAGCTGACTCCGTCGGCATGCTGGCAGAATGTGCTGATGGCTGCACAGTGACTGAGAGAGGAGAGAGAGCGTCCTACATTCACAGAAATGGCAGGAGGAGAAAACAGAGAAACACACGGATGATGTGTCCGGTGTGTTTCTGCGTCTCTCCGGTTCCCTCCTGGACTCCCGTCCTCTCTGTCCTTCTCTTCTTTCATCTGTCCCTCTTCTTTCCTTCCTCTCGAACCTCCTCCTGGGTTTGTGTGTAATATGTGAAGTCTAAGGTCAAAGTTTGAGACGGGAGGAGCGGCAGATGGACAGAATTTAAGGAAACTAGATCCCTGAAAAAAACTAAAAATGCTATTTTAGCATTTTCTCCTGTGACAGCTGAAACGTTAGCCTGACAGGACGACAAACTGCAAGTCAGCAAATCAGCAGGCAGCAAGTCCTCGCTCTGTGTTAACACAGTCACACAGCCCAGAAGTCCAGGACGTTATGACTCGACAATCCTGTGTGTGTGTGTGTGTGTGTGTGTGTGTGTGTGTGTGGATGGAGCACTACTGTAATTGAATTTTACCTTTAAAAAAAGCTGTGACATACTGTACTAGAGGAAGAGAGAGAGAGAGAGGGAAGAAGGGTGAATCAAATTGCAGTGACATCACCAGCCTGACTGACCAATCAGAGGGCTCATTAAGCTCAGCTAGTTTCAGGTTGGAGGCACTGAAGTGCTCCTGCCAGGCGTTGTACTGACTGATGATCCGCTCCGTGTTCTTCCACTGTGCAGACTGCGGACACTTAGCTGAATGCTAATGGAAATCAGTTTGTGTTGCGGTTCTCTATGCGAGTTGTTGCCAAGGTTTGAGCAGCCCCCCCCCCTCTCAGAACCAGGAGCAGTACCCGGCCTGGGCTCTGCAGACAGCACAGCAGTGTCTCTGAGCTGGGATGGTGGACAGGTAGCACACGGGTCAATCACCGCTCAGGTGCAGCGGCAGCACCTGAGCCTTCCTCAGTCCTGAGGGGGCTGTTTGGGAACGTTGAAGGCTCAAGTGCCCACAGTGACATGTTGGGTAACAGGCCTGGCAGCTCTGGAGTCTGGCTGAGAGTTTGGCTGCTGAGCTCAGGTGACCTGGTGGAAAAACACACCTTCGATGTGGGGCAGCCGGTGACAGCCAGCACAGGCAGTGCAGCTCTGCTTGACTCAGGGACCGAGCCCGTCTAAGGCTGTTTTAGCATGTCCAGGTCTATTTTCTGCTCTATGAATTGTTAGCAGCAGCCCTGATCACCGTCTTCATGCACTGTCAATATTAGTTCAAAGTAGAAACAACATTATGGAGGTGATCTGACTCACCGGCCCTCTGTCTGGATGAATGAATGTGAGCGTGCAGTGTTGGAGGGCTTCTAAAGCGGTTACAGCTGTGCACATTTTACAGAGTTGTTTCTTGTAATAAGAAGCCCTGTTGGGACGGGATGTATGCCACAGTAGGAGGCGGGATCAGATGCTTCCCAGGGTTCTTGGATCTGGATTTAAACGTATGTCAACAAGTCAGTGTTAGTCTGTTCATGGCTGTGTATGTGGGCCAAAAAGCAGGACTCACAGAGCGGGAGCAGGGACAATACTACCAGCAGAGTGCAGATTATTGGAGGCTAAACAACAAGTTAGCATCTGACGAGATTGTTTTTATTCATCAGGATAACTCCACTAATGAAGACCACAGCAGAGAGCTAATGCTACGCTATACACCACAAACCTTATTCCAGACATCCAAAAACACAGGAAGTGACAGGAAGTGCTAACATGCTAACATTCAGAGCACACACCGAGGGGACAGGACGTGCTAACATGCTAACATTTAACACACACTGAGGGGACAGGACGTGCTAACATGCTAACATTTAACACACACTGAGGGGACAGGAAGTGCTAACATGCTAACATTTAGAGCACACACCGAGGGGACAGGAAGTGCTAACATGCTAACATTCAGAACACACACCGAGGGGACAGGAAGTGCTAACATGCTAACATTTAACACACACTGAAGGGACAGGAAGTGCTAACATGCTAACATGCTAACATTCAGAGCACACACCGAGGGGACAGGAAGTGCTAACATGCTAACATGCTAACATTCAGAACACACACCGAGGGGACAGGAAGTGCTAACATGCTAACATTTAACACACACTGAAGGGACAGGAAGTGCTAACATGCTAACATGCTAACATTCAGAGCACACACCGAGGGGACAGGAAGTGCTAACATGCTAACATGCTAACATTCAGAACACACTGAGGGGACAGGACGTGCAGGTCCAGGTTTGCTGGTTGGTCTTTGTTTCTGCAGAATTTCACACTGAGGTCCTAAAATGCAGCAGGAGGAGGACGAGCGGTCGACACTCATCATGTTTAGCTACAAGGATAAAGCTCAGGTCAGCAGCCACAGGAAGTCACTCACAGACTCTGTGCCTGAGTTCACTGTCCAGGTCGAAGTGACATGAGTCCAGCTGGATTTCCTTCCTGACGGCACCGCTCGTGCACCCGCTCGTATTGTTTTAACGCAGGCTGCTCTGACACGGATACATACCAGGCAATTTGCTTAACATTTAAATGGAACCACTATTGACAGACTCACAGTAAATCCATTTCTATCAAGTGTCTTCTGGCAGCAGGGAGGCTCTCTCTCTCTCTCTCTCTCTCTCTCTCTCTCGCTCTGTCTTTGGTGTTTAAGTTTGAGGTAAGAGGAGCTGATGAGGAAGTATCTCCTCCTGTACCTCCTGTAAGACGAGATGTAACTCTCCTCCTCCTCCTCCTCCTCCTCGCTGCTCCACTCCGTTAGCATCTGACCGGTGGCTGTTCGTTAACCAACCCTGACCTGCCTCCGCTTAATCTGAGCGAGATGGACGGAGAGAGGGAGAGAGAGAGAGACACTCTCTTGTCCTCGATCGTCCTCTGAGAGACACAGAGTAGGGTTCAGCTTGCAGGGATTGGTTTCCTCGCCCTGTATGCACACTCAGCCACACTGTGCTGCTCCCACCTTGTGTCAATATTAGCCTGTTTGCACACGGCGACCCCTGACCCAGATGGCTCTACCTGCTGAGAAACAAACGTATGGTCATGAAGGAGGAGGAGGAGGAGGAGGAGGAGGAGGAGGCAAGGGAGAGCAAGAGGAGGAAGAGGAGGAAGGAGGGAGGATGGGGGGGTGATGATTTATGAGATAAGTGGAGGAGAGAAAACACAGAGATATTAAACAGCTGCACTTCATTTACACATCTGGACAGTGCTGTCAGAGTGTGTGTGTGTCTGTGTGTGTGTCTGTGTGTGTGTGTGTGTGTGTGTGTGCTGAAAATTGAGTCGTGTAGAGAGAGATGTTTGAATGTTAAAGCGACGGGGATGAAGGTGTCATTCACAGCTCAGTGACAGAGAGAGAGAGGGAGAGCGATAGAGAGAGACGTCAGTGTGTGTGTGTGTGTGTGTGTGTGTGTGTGTGTGTGTCCTGTTTGAAATTCTGCTCGTCTGTTATCTGACTCCATCCAAGAAATCCAGAGCGAGGAGGAGAAGGGTAGAGACGCAGGCAGAGCAGAGTCCTGCTCACTCATGAGCAGATTAACACAGATTCAGGCTCTTTTTGCTCATTTAGCGTTTCACTGGTGTTAAAACGCAGCTGAAATCAGCTTGGTGTTTGTTTCTGTTCCTTCATCCTGACTTATTATTATAAGGCGGTTTAAGATCATATGTGGAGATCTGCTGCATCTGTCCTCCAGGGTGGGATCAGCTCAGAGTTATAGGTGGAGACATTTTTTAAACACGTTATATTTGGTGGAATCTCCCTTTCAGTCCTTTCAGGTGAATCTGCTGCTCATCGCCTCCCTGACAGGACGTCTGCTGACTGGAGTCAGTGTGTTTGTGTATCTTTCAGTGAACAGGGTTTACTGTGTTGACCTGATGGTGTCATCACTTCTGGTCCAGCTGATGGTGTCGTAGAGCTCCATCAGACCCCCTCTCTGGTCCAGCTGATGGTGTCGTAGACCCCCTCTCTGGTCCAGCTGATGGTGTCGTAGAGCTCCATCAGACCCCCTCTCTGGTCCAGCTGATGGTGTCGTAGAGCTCCATCAGACCCCCTCTCTGGTCCAGCTGACCAGCTGCTGGTGTTGTAGAGCTCCATCAGACCCCCCCCCTCTCTCTGGTGCAGCTGATGGTGTCGTAGAGCTCCATCAGACCCCCTCTCTGGTGCAGCTGATGGTGTCGTAGAGCTCCATCAGACCCCCTCTCTGGTGCAGCTGCTGGGCTGTGTGTGTTTCTTGCCTTGCTGCAGCTGTGAGGCCTGGTCTGAGCGACATTTCTGTGTGAAACCAAATATGAGGGCGAGGTCCGCTTCATTCAGATTTAATTGCGCCAAATTGGCCTCCGCCCACACCTTCTTCACCCTCGGCGTCTGAGGAGCTTAATAATTTAGACCTCGACCACATTTTCTTGAAATGTTAGCAAACTTCGAGGCACCCGAGGCCGTCTGCTAACGGCTCCCAGCAGCCGGCCTGGTTTGAGGGTTGCCAGCGGGCCCGGAGCGGATCCATGTACGTGCTCGCTCTGCAGATCAACATGTGTCTGCAGCTCTGACCCCGTCTTTAAAGCGTCCCCCCCGCCCATGTCAGCACTCTTCCTGTTTCTTTCACGCGTTAACGAAGCTGCGGTGTGAAGGTCGTCGTTTTTACAATCAATTAACCGGATAACCCTCGCTATGACTAGTTTATTACCGCTGTAACAGGTTCAGTGAATCCACAGCCGTGCCGATACAGATATTAAAATGGCCACCGTGTCAGGAAGGTAAATAAATAACATTTAAGACGAGCACATCAGGGAGAACATTACCCTGATCAAAGCTATAAAACCTGCATCAGATGGGACTTTTAATGTCTTTTACCAGGTGGGCGGGGCCCGCCGCTCCGGGGGAAGACATTCCTTTATTTATCACTCTCTTCATCACTCCATCCGTCTCTCCTTCGCTCGGTCTGTCCGTCTCGGGCTGCAGCTGCCAGCTGGCAGCAGCTCCGTGGGCTCATCAATAAGACTGGCAGATTGGAGATTGATGACGGCGACTAACAGAGAAGAAGCTGTCCGTCTGACAGATTATCCTCCTATAGAGAGACGCAGCGACGCAGAGGGACGCAGCCAGCTCTGTAACTGGGCTGCAGGAAGCTGGAGACACGTTTTGAGGGAGGTGTCGCCAGGTAGCGGTTTCCCCTGCCTCCAGTCCCTGTGCTAAGCTAAGCTAGGCTAAAGAGAGACACAGAACAACACGCTTCAAGCCTCCCTCTGCTTCTACTGTTGTGCTAAGCTAGGCTAATCTCTGATATCTTTATACTGTTATATGACAGGTTTGAAGATGTGGGATAAAAATAAGACGCAAAGCAGCTGCAGAGAGACACAAATGGACACAAATCAGTCAGACACACACACCATGACACCTTGGTGTGACGACATCCTCCATTTATTTTAGAATCAGATGAAAAAGCCTCGGAGTGACGATCATCTGTGACTTTGGTGGGACAGTAAACACGCCGACTGAATGTCAGACTTTATGTTTAACATTAAAAAATAAAAGAAGAAGAAGAAGATCTGGCACTGGAGGAGTCCTCCGAGCCAAACGTCCCATCACACTGAAGATTCCTCTGAGCCGCAGAATCCATCGACTGCTGTTAGTGTGTGACCTGAGCTGACTGCTGAGTGTGTGTCGGTGTGTGTCGGTGTGTGTGTGTGTAGCAGTACGGCTAACAAAAGGCGCAGCAGAGAGCCATTAGGGAGAGAGAAGTTAACGAGCTCCATAAAGATGGAGGGAGGAAGTTATTGACCACCATTTGTCTCTGTTGCTAGCTGTGTGTGTGTGTGTGTGTGTGTCAGCATGTGTGTTATGAGTGTGTGCTCTTTTGTTTGAGTGTAAACAAAGCCAGAGGTCGCACACATCAACACATGAGAACCCAGTGTTTGTGCAGCTGCTTTGATTGACAGGCCGAGTAGTTTAATAGTAATGGACAGCAGTAATGTGAGGTCATGTGACCACGTGTTCCGGGTCAGATGCAGCCTCTGATGTGTGGAAGGATAACAGCGGCCCGGGCTTCACCTGCACAGTGTTACTACAAAAACAGCCACAGAGACATGCATGAAGTAAAAACTGTTGTTTGTGTCGTCACAGACAAATGGCCGCCTCGGGTCAGAGCTCAGTTTACCCAGGAAACGCTGGACACAGCAGCTGGTTTAACCCTCTGCTGACCATTTGTGCCTTTTGCCAAGGAGGAGCTGAAGTCTCTGGTTCTAAGCTGACTGTGAGAAGCTGCCGGGCAGCAGCCGACTCCGCACACATCATCTCAGAGTCCTTCAGATTGGTCTCTTTATTTATCTCTGAAAAGCTGTGTGAGATTTAAAGGCCCCTCCACACACACACACACACACACACACACACACACACACTTCAAGGGATTCCCCTGCAGCAGCACAGGGAGCATTTGTTTTCTCCTCCAGCTCCCTGTTGTGGCTCATCCATTGTTGTCGTGTTCCTTCCTGTGTATATGTATGTATATACTGTGTGTGTGTGCGAGTGTGTGTGTGTGTGGGGGGGTGGTGGTGGTCATCCCAAGGGATGCCTGTAACGGTCGGACCACAGCCCACACACTTCCTGCACAGCACATCGTTCTGCATCACTGCACAGGAAGTGCTGACGTCACTTCCTGTGTCTGGGAAAGGTGGTCGTGGAAAGAGAGGACGAGGCCGCTTCCAGGAAATACACGCATCCTTCTATTGATCTCTAATTAGCCAATCAAACTCCAGCTCCACATGAAGACTACACTGTTTCTGCTTTGTGTTGTTGTTCGTTGATAGACATTAGAGACAAAGCAGCCACAGACAGACACACACATGACCACAGAGACACACAATACAACCACAGAGACACAGCAAACCACAAAAAGAGACAGCAGACAACCACAAAGACGTAAAACACTGAACAAGCGAGATGCACAACACAAAGACAGTGACACCATTTTTGACTTTGTGCAAAGACACACAACCACAGAAAAACAACCAGAGAGATGAAAAACAAGAGAGACGTATATTTCCTCAGACAGCCTGATCACTGCTTGTTTTTGTTGTTTTTTGTTGTTTTTTGGGGGACTACTTTCTGAGGCGGAGTAATCCACATTTGTTGCTGTGTTGAGTATTTAGTGCAGCAGGATGGTGTTGGTGTAGAGTCAACAATGATGAAGGACTTGTCGTCCAAGGTCGGGTTTTATTAACCCATGAGGACAGAGCAGGTAGACACACAGTGGTGTTAACACAGAGAGGGTTGTGCGCTCACACACACACACACACACACACACACACACACAGACACAGTGTGTGGTGTGCTGCAGAGCTGCACCGACAGGAAATACAAATGTTTTCAAATTAAAACAAACTGTTGACCTTTGTCAGAGTGAGACGGAGGCGTGGCTGTGGCTCTCTGCAGCTGAAGCCCTCCACACACACACACACACACACACACACACACACACACACACACACACACACACACACACACACCCTGACAGGCTGATCAGCTGCTGTGTGTTCCTGCAGGTTCGCGGGGTTTTAATGACTTTCCCCATGTGGACAGACACAGTTTGCCTTTCAGCTGCTTCTCACTTTTTACGGCTACATCCTGTATGCTGCGTGTGTGAGGCAGGGAAAGGGAGTGTGTGTTTGTGTCAGCACTACTTCAGTAAGATGTGTGTGTGTGTGTATTTTGTGCATGCAGGTGATTTATCTAAGTCAGTGCTCGCTCGGCCGACCACCGCCGTTGAATCCTAATTCTCGCCCGCTCTCCTTCCTGTCAAAGAGCTGCTGTTCATTCAGAGTAAGGAGGAGGATGAAGGGGAGGCTCTCCTCACCCTCCTCCCCTCCCTCCCTCCCTCAGGTAGCGTTCTGTCGGTGTGGTGTGTTTGCAGATTTGCGGCGATGGTCGCAGATTTTGCAAAACTGCAGTTAGATTGAAATCCTTCATGACACATGTGAAGCACACACACACACACACACACACGCCGGCTCTCATCCTGCTTCTGTTTCCATCTGACACACACACACACACACACACACACACGTCTTTCCTCTGCATCTGTCTTGTATTATTCATGCGAGCCGTGTCATCATTCATAAGTGATAAACTCCCCGCAGAGTCAAACAGGAAGTTGTGGGACTGATGAAATGAGGAACGTGGCGCCTTCTTCTGCTATCGTGTCATTCTTTCACTGTAATCACTCGCCACAACTTCCCATTGGATCCACCCCACCCCCTCCACACACACACCATGCATGGGAAAGACCTGACATTAGAGAAGCCGAACATGAGCTCAGTCCAAACCGGCCGGGCTGTAACAAGCGTTTTCTGATCAATAATTCAACTTCCTCTGTGCTGGTTTGAGCCGATATTTTCCAAAATTCAGAAGTTACCAAACAGAATGATTTGTATCTCCTTGCAGCAATGTGTGGTGAGGCGCTGTGGTCCAGCTGTGGCTGAGTTTGATCATATAAGCTGCCGGAATGAAGGTTTGTCTGACATGATTCCGGTCAGAACCAGACACAGAGCGTTTAGAAATAAGACGATTACACTCTCTGCTCTCACTCTTCCACCATTTTAATTAGTCCGTGTTTTATGAAATGACCACTGCTGCTCCCCAATTAGCCGTCTTGGCTAACGGAGCATTTTATGTGTGGTTTGGGGCGGGACTGGTCACCATGGCAGCAGTGAGAAGGAAGGCTGTGCCTCATAAAATGTGTTAAATACTGTTTAAAAGTTCAAACTGTTGAACAACGTGTTCTTCAGGGCTCCATGTTGAGACCAGAGCTAATGTGAAACTTTGCTGTGTTGATGAGGAAGAGGGTCTTTGAAAGCTAGCTGGTAGCACTTAGCGTGTCTGTAGGCGATCGTTGTCGTCAAACTCCGAAAAGTATTGATGAACCGGCTTCGCTTTGTCCTGTTGTCACACCTTAAAAAAATATAGCTAGCAACTAGCTGTTAGCATCTGCGTTAGCATTCTTTGTCGCTTCTTGCTGTCATCACATCTAAAACACGACATAACTGCCTTTACTTCCATGTGGCATTAGGCCCTGATTGGTCCGACCCACCCAGGCTGCGGGGCCTGAAGCCTGCAGGGTGGATCTATGGGAGTATGGTTGTGAATCTCTGGATCACCTGGTGTGCTGTGCTACCACCAGGACTCTCCGGTTCAGTGTGTGGTAGTGACTCTTTAAGCCTGATTAACCCTCTGAGCCAGAGCATAAAACATCGTAAAGTTAGCACGGCCCTCGGTGTCGCAGACGTTTCGCCTCTCTGCAGCTCGTGTTGATGAGCAGTGGCTCCATCGTTCTGCTCCGCTCTCTGTCATTACAGCGTCTCCAGAACGCCGCCGCTCGGTTAACCACTGCGTTCTCATGGCTCCGCCCACTCCTCCACCCCTTGCCCCCCCCTCCCACAATTAAAAACCACTGCACCCAGTACCACACTGCCAAACCCAATCAGCACATTCCTCAGCTGTTTGTCCCTGTGTCACTGAGGAGGAGGAGGAGGAGGAGGAGTAGGAGGAGGGGGAGGAGGAGGAGGAGGAGGAGGAGGAGGAGGAGGGGGAGGAGGAGGAGGAGGAGGAGGAGGAGGGGGAGGCTGAATTGAGTGGACGAGGAAGGATAAAAAGAGAGAGAGGCTAATGCAGTCTGATGTATTAATCGCAGGCGGAGGTAATTGAGAGGCTGAGCGAGGAGCGGGCGATCGAGCCGTCCTCCATCACTGTCTCATTCTCTCTCTCACTTTGTAAACACTGTTACTGTACCGGCTGAATATTAATACACTGATACACAGTGTGTGTGTGTGTGTGTGTGTGTGTGTGTGTGAAGTGACTTATGGTGCAAGTGTCCTTACAAGAGTCTGTGTTGTTGTTGTTCTTGTTTTTGGCATCAGCATCCGCCTGTGTGTCTGCGTGAGAGTGTGTGTGTGTGTGTGTTTGTGTCTGTGTGAGAGTGTGTGTGTGTGTGTGTTTGTGTCTGTCTGTGTGTGTGTGTATTCTTTGGCTGACACTTTCACTTAGTCTGTCCTCCTGATTTTTAAAGGGACCGTTTTTTTCCTTTTTCTAAATGAGACGACTCTATGGTTAGCGTAGCTTAGCACAAACACTTGGAGCAGATGGAAACTGTTAGCCTGGAGCGACTGAAACTCCCAAAATGTGGCGCTGCCCCTTTAACGGAGCACTCACACACTCCCACGCTCACACAGACGATAATTGGATAATACGTTAGGAGACGTAGCGCCTCTTTCTCAATGGGTTTAATTTATTTTCCTGTTTATCATAAAGTGTTTTTCCACTCACGCTGACACGCCTCATTATTCACTGGCACACTAATCACTAAATACACTGTAACATAAAACAATAATGATAATACATAACAGCCAATATCTATAACATCATGAGCACTTCACACAGACTGAATCGCTCTCTCTCTGGTTTCTCCCCTCAGCGATGTGACTGACTGATGCTTTGTTTAGGTCTCTACGGCAACGGCCTCCTCTCTGTCTATCATTTGGTTGGCACGGTTACAGCTGGCATCCTGCGCTGACCCTTTACCTCTCATCACTGCTGTAGTAAAGACACACACATACAAACAGTGACCTGCCGTCCGTCCGTCTGCACACATACCTGAGGATGTAAGGCGCTGTTGATGCGTTGCCATGGTTACCTGTACAGAAATGTTGAGGTATTTACTGAGGTATGCTGACCTGCTCATTTGGATTGATTATGATAAAACGGTTCGTTTGAAACATCATGACTACGAGCAGAGGGAACTCAGACATGGCCGAGTGTTGTAGAACACAGCCAGGTACCATTCACATCACCAGCTGCTCTGCTGACTTCAGCCTGTTGGCCGGTGCTGTGTGGGAGCCGCTCCGCTCCTGTCCTACATCGTTTGACACCTCATGTCTGGTGCAGAGTGATGATGGCGTACACGTGTGTGTGTAACCCAGAGCTGCGAGGAGTCTGACGGTCCTCGTTCACAAATCAGACACACCTGTGACGAGTCAGGACCACGTCCTGAAGCCGGGCTGATTTGGATCGCTTCAGGCTCGGAGTCTGAATATTGATGTTAATAATAGTGAATCGTGGAAACGTTGGAGCTCCATGTGCCTGCAGATCAGACCAATACTAACACATTCTACACAATCTTTAGTTTTGGAGAATTTAAACTCCATGTGTTGGGTATTGATGAATATCATGGATGTCAGGTTTGCTTTGGCAGACATGGTGCATTCAAGGACCATGTATCTGTTTTTATAGCTGTGTGTTTGGGTTGACAGGGATTACACCGTGAAACTAGTCTCAGTTCATGATTCAGCTTTTCTTATGATTATCTTTACAATCTTTGTTTATTTAAAATACTAAAAGACCTTGTGTGTCTCTCAGAGCTGTATTATTATTATTTTATTTACAGCTGTCATGTTTGTTCCTCTCTCTCCTTCATCCTCTCTGTCCTGTCTCCCTCTTCTTCTCCTCTCTCTCTCCTTCATCCTCTCTGTCCTGTCTCCCTCTTCTTCTCCTCTCTCCTTCATCCTCTCTGTCCTGTCTCCCTCTTCTTCTCCTCTCTCTCCTTCATCCTCTCTGTCCTGTCTCCCTCTTCTTCTCCTCTCTCTCCTTCATCCTCTCTGTCCTGTCTCCCTCTTCTTCTCCTCTCTCTCCTTCATCCTCTCTGTCCTGTCTCCCTCTTCTCCTCCTCCTCTTCCCGGCCGACTGGCAGCAGGAAGGTCCTCCTCATGAGTCGGGTCCTGTTCCAGGTTTCTTCCTGACCCTGTTGGTCTTCAGGGGGTTCAGGCTCTGGGTCTCTTTGTAAAAAGAGCTGTATGAATAAAATTCAATTGAAAAATGTAATTTTGTCAAAATATGACTGAATAGATGTGACACATTCATGATTCATGTAGCAACACCTCGCTCTGGCTCTGGCTCCTTGATGAATGTGAAATGCAGTCAGAGCTGTGACACTCGGCACTCGCTGCAAACATGGCGTCACTTAACCCAGGCTGGTTCAGCTGTGTGGAGGTCTGTCTTTCAGGGCGGAGCCTGTTTGTGTTGTTGGTCATGAAGCTGCTGTAAGGTGAAGGTGTGTCGACAAGTTTCCTTCCTGTGTGTGTGTGATTGACAGGTGGCTCAGCTTCTGGGTTTCCCGTCCTCTGGTTCGAGCTCTTCATCCTCTCCACACCTAATATAGGATTTACTGAGTCCAGTAATAACCACAGATGACAGCTCTTTGAAACATCTGCCACAAAGTTCTGGATTCTGTAATTAGAAGGCTGCGGTCTGGAGCTGCAGCTCTGTGATGTTGGGGAAAGTTTTTCTGTGATTCACAGCTGCTGTGTCTTCGCAGGAAAAACACTCTGGCTTCATTTTCCTCTTTAAAAACATTGTTATTAAATTATCTGCCAGCTTCCTGTTGTGCAGCAGTAAACAGGCTTCTGCCTCAGACCGCAGCAGATTAAGGAGCGAGGTGGAGCTGTCCTGATGGACTTTAATTAAAACCACAGAGGAGCTGAGAGGAGGGGGAGAGGAGGGAGAGAGGAGGGAGGGAGGAGGGAGGGAGGAGGGAGGAGGGAGGGAGAGAGGAGCTGAGAGGAGGGGGAGAGGAGGGAGGGAGAGAGGAGCAGAGAGGAGGAAGAGATGAGAGAGGAGCTGAGAGAGAGAGGAGAGGAGAGAGAGAGGAGCTGAGAGAGAGAGGAGAGGAGAGAGAGAGGAGCTGAGAGGAGGGGGAGAGGAGAGAGGAGCTGAGAGAGAGAGGAGAGGAGAGAGAGAGGAGCTGAGAGGAGGGGGAGAGGAGGGAGAGAGGAGCAGAGAGGAGGAAGAGATGAGAGAGGAGCTGAGAGAGAGAGGAGAGGAGAGAGAGAGGAGCTGAGAGGAGGGGGAGATGAGAGAGGAGCTGAGAGAGAGAGGAGAGGAGAGAGAGAGGAGCTGAGAGGAGGGGGAGAGGAGGGAGAGAGGAGCAGAGAGGAGGAAGAGATGAGAGAGGAGCTGAGAGAGAGAGGAGAGGAGAGAGAGAGGAGCTGAGAGGAGGGGGAGAGGAGGGAGAGAGGAGGTTTCTGCAGCAGACGCACGGTGTTGAGGACCTCCTGTCCCCATCAGTCCTAACCTGAGCTGACCAATCAGCAGCCATTAGCAGCATGCTAGTGTTGTAGCATTGAAGAAGCTCTAATGGACTAAATAGACTTCAGGATTTTATTTCAATGTTTTCAATGTTCTTTAATTATTAAGAAGAAGAAGCAAAGAAAACGTTACATTTATGTTGAGTTGGACGTTTAAAGAGAGGAGCTGCAGCGAGGCAGCGAAGGTCAGAGGTCACAGCACAAACGCTCAGAATGGATCTGTGAGTCATTTTATCGCAGTACACACACACACACACACACACACACACACTCCAATCAGATTATTTCCAAACCTTTTTACATAAATCTTTGCAGTTCACTGCTCACTGGGCTGAAGTCAGCCCAACACACTAAAAACAATGAGGAACAGGAAGGAGCTCTGTGTGTGCGTCTCTGTGTGTCTGTGTGCGTCTGTGTGTGTCTGTGTGTGTGACCTCATTCCACAAACACCTGCTCAGCGTGCCAAAGGTCGTCTGAGAGGCTCAGGGAGCAGAGATGCTGCGCAGGGCCGGAGGTCGCTGTAGTGTTGACGCTCATCAGTGTCTCTGGGGGTTAGGGTGTCCTCGGGTGTCCTCAGGTGAGAGCTCGGGCCTCTGTGGGGGGGGCGGAGAGGTCCTGGTCTGATCCTGATGGTGTAGCGGTGCTTACATGGTGAGGGTGTGAGGATGTAAGCTGAGCCTACAGCGCCCTGAGTGTGTGTGTTTGTGCCTCTTCTCTCGTTGTGCAGCCTGCAGAGTGTGTCGGCCCTGACTAACACGTGCTGCAGTGTTTCATGTTCTGTATGTTCCTGCAGCTCTGAGCTGCCTTTGTTGGTTTCGTTTCGTTAAGCTAGCGGCTAATCCAGACTGGATGCTAATGAACTCTGGCCAGTGTCCACCTCGTTCCTGTAGAGACGTCTGTTTCTACAAAGCCCAACGGCTAACCGGCTAACAGGCCGCCGCTCCACTGGCCAGCACAGAGAGACAGACAGACAGACAGAGAGACAGACAGACAGACAGAGAGACAGACAGACACACAGGCCCTGTGCTAGCTGCTAATAATGCTGGGATGTGGAACCAGTGGGTGTCTGGTACAGACTCACACTGATGCAGTTTTGGGACATTTTTGTTTTCCATGTCTTGATGTAACCTCGCACAAATTTGCAGGCGTCTGGGCCGTTCAAATCATATTTATTCATGCAGCCATCATCAAAGGTAGATGAAAGTGGAAGCTGTGATTTATCCTCCACATTCTGTATAATTAACACGTACACATGTCCGTCCGTCCCACGCATGCAGGATCTCCATCAGGACTCTGCAGGCCTGACTCTTTTTGTGACGCTTTTAAAGGCTGAATTTAATTAAAATCCTCATTGATGAAATACAAACAGGATTTTTTTTTACTGCAGTTATTATTTATCCATGCTGCGTCTCCTCAGACGATCCCAGACCTCCCTGCAGCGAGTCCTGGGTCGGCCTCAGCCCAGCTGGCCTCGCCTGCTACACCTCTGAAACGTGCCTGGACCACTTCAGCTGCTCCCTCGTCCTCTCTCTAGTCATCCTTCAGCCAAAGAACAGGGAGTGCAGGACCTCCCAGGTCCTCCAGGCTCGGCTGGAGGTCCAAGGTAGATTAGGTACATTTTGGCTGTTCTGGGCTTCAAACTGATCATAGATCAATACAGATATCAGGTTCAGCTGGTCTGTGGAGGGTTAAACTTGTGTGTCACTCCTGTCTGAGTCTTAGAAAACGTATGTTCCGTCCATCGTGGAGGAACGTGAGCGCAGACTAGTTCGGTCCTGCGTGCGTCTCCTCCGCTGGATTCCTTCACTTCCTGCTTCTCTTTATTTAGACGTCCTTTATTCCCACAGCAGAAGCTCCTCACTCAGAAAACACCGCAGCGGTCCGTCAGCCTTTTCCTTCCCTCCATTGTTTCCAGACAATTGACCCGACCTGTGCGCTCCTCCTCCTCCTCCTCCTCCTCCTCCTCCTCGCTCACGACTATTTTTACTGCTCACGTTCACACATGTATGAGGAAGCACATGCTTATACCCCCAACCCCCCCATGTATACCTGCATGCATGTGCAGTTGGTAACGGATCCCTCCACTGGTGGAGCTGCAGACAGCCGTCCTGAGAGCCGGCGTGATTTATGACCTCCATGTATGGAGATAGAGAGCAGGGGAATGGGGCGTGCAGAGGTGGAAGATGGAAGGAACAAGTGAAGGAGAAACCTGAGCTTAGAGGGTGACTGCGGATAACACACACACGCACACACACGCACTCACACACACACACACACACACACACACTCACACACACACGGCACATACTGTTGTTATTATGCCACAAAAAGCTGCTCTCATTCCCAGGTGCTGTCACAGGAATACACTGCGTTAATCCACGTATTCCCAATAATCCAAACCTATTAATACACGACGTGTAGTTTAATATAGGAACATATTACAGGGATGTAAACAGATGTCACACGTCTGTTGTTTACATCCGTGGGTCTCAGAGACGCTCTCCTGCTCTGTGCTTCCACCGTCACACAGTCGTGGGCCAAATATTAGAGAACGCTCCTCTTGTGTTATTTTCTGACGTTCCTCCGAGCTCCTCTTCATCTAATTATTCTCAGCGGTTTGATAAATCCTCGGTCTGGCAGACGCTTTGGACTCTCACTCATCATTTCATGGCAGAGAAAAACAGCCCTCGTCATTTGATTTCAGTTCAGGATGTTTAAACGGGCTGAATTGTCCGGGCTTCTGAGCGTCTCAGTGACGGCAGCGTTTAAAAGATGAAAAACATCACGCAGGCTCAGGCTGACCTTCAAGCTGGAGGAGAAATTCTGCTTCTTTCACAAACTTTCTTTTTAAAATGAAAGGTCTCCTCCGGTGCCTCACATTCATGTTCCTCACATTCATCCGCCCTGTGTTTCAGTCCGGTTTATTAGCTTCATCAACATGACGCGCGCCTTTCTTTAGGAGGCCGACCTGCTCTCTGCGAGGTGAACAGGGCGCTGAGGAGGCGCTCAGCCTTCAGCAGCTCTGCTGAATGTGAAAAGTAAAAAATTTCTCTCATCCTTGATCCGCTATCCTGACACACACACACACACTGAGGATGCTAACGCTTGCTAATGGATGCTAATCAGGAGTCACAAATGATGATGCTCAGTGAGCGATCAGCATTACTTCGCTGGCCAAACGTTAGAAACCAAAACTTTGTGAAATAATAATCTGACTTCTGAGATTAGGAATAAGGATTAAAACCCCAACCCCCTCCTTTCAGAGATTAAATGCATGAATTATGAGGTTAGATTAACCTCTGGGAAAAAACAAGAGACGCTTACAAACTAGGAAAAAAATCGAGATTCCTGATGGAGGCACGGAGAGGAACCAGAGGGATTAACATGTTTGTCATTCCTCCGTCAGCCCACGTCTGCCCCTTCCTGTCAAAGGTTAAACTGCAGTGTGTGTGATGAGTGTGTGTACCTTCAGTCTGAACTCTGTCTGTGAAGTAAACTCAGCAGAGGAGGAGGAGAAGCTCTGCCAAACTTTGAAATGTGAGTGATGGTGGAGAAAGGAGAAATATGTAGAAACTGCTCCACCTCCAGGAGCCGCCTCACGGCCTCCATCTGTGTGAGCCACAGGATGAGAAGCAAGTGAAATGAGAAGCTGGCGTGTGAGGAGGCTGAGGCCGCTCAGTTCCACCTCAGGACGAGGACGTTTTATTGTCTAACATCTCCCATCAGCATGAGGAGGAAGAGCGTTTGCAGAGCAGAGTCAAACTTCACACTGAAAACTGGAAATCAGAGTTTCTTCTTCTGTGTCTCTGCTTCTCTTCCCTCCGTCTGTGTTGAAGCTGGACGACAGCCGAGCAAATCAAAACCAAATCTCCCCGCTCACATCTCTCCCTCTCTGTCTTCTCTTTATCACTCCACCTTCCTCTCTGCTCTTTCATCCACCCTCGCTCTATCCTGGAGCCAATTATAACCTGCTGCAGCATTCCTGACTTCAGCAGGAGGAGGTGGAGGAGGAGGGGAGGTGTTTTTAGGGATTAACATACCAGAGCTGTCAGCTGGAAACCACTTCATCCCATGTTTTTGCTGTTTTTCCCTTTCCCTATCAGAGTCTAAACTTTAGATTCTAAAGTTTCCCAGGGTTTCACAGGATCTGATCGGAGGATATTGATACAGGAATAACAGCAATACATGAAAAACCCAAAGGTGCAAACAGATAATCCAATAAACCCTCAGGACTACACTGTGCTGCACGATGACGCACACACACACATTGTTTGTGTGTGTGGTTTAGACAGCTGACTGCTGCTGCTGGTGACTTGTGTTCAGTGATGGAACTTTTCCTCCTGAATCAGGCCTTTTTCTTTCATTCTGCATCAGTAAATACAAGCGGACATGTTTCAGTGACAGTTACATCAGCACACGACATATAAAACCGCTGCAAACGTGCAGAATGGTCAGTTTCCCGGCGGGCCGGGGGTTTCCTGTCCGGCCGTCACTCGTCAGCGCTGCGTTCACTTTTGTCGGAGAGTTTGAGCGAGCAGCGACGCAGCAAATTGAAAAATACAAGCTGAGGAAGAAGATTTATTCATCCCTCTGATCTGTGTGTGTGTGTGTGTGTGTTCGTGTGTGTCGGCAGTTCATTGGATTGCTGCGTTGGTGTCTCTGTCACTGTTAGCTTTGAATACAACGCACACATCACAGAGCTGACAGTCCTGGCAGCTCCATGGTGTGTTATTGTGTGTGTGTAGCACACTGTAGTGTACCTGAGGACATGCCCAGTGTGTGTGTGTGTGTGTGTGTGTGTGTGTGTACTCCAGAGTTATGGCTCCATGTGCTCTGCCAGTATAACACTAGATTTACTGGCTCAGTGAAAACACACACACACACCTGCAGGGCAGAAGAATGCAGGCGTACAACTAAACTCCGGGAACCAGATGAGAGACTCGGCTGACCTGTTTCATGTGTGTGTGTGTGTCTGTGTGTGTGTTGATGTGAGGCAGAGTGATGCTGACTGACAGATGTAGTGATACAGCTGCTTTCTGTGTGCTGCCCAAAGACTCCAGACTCTGTTTAAACTTCAGACTGTTTTAGATGTCACACAGCTAGCGGCTATGTTAGCAGAAGTGCTAGCTGACTCATTTGTGACATCATGTGACAAATGCCTCCATTAAAGGGGCAGGGCAGAGGAGGAGACCATGTGACACAGATACAGGAAGTGGTCTGTCTTGTGTGCAGTAGTTGCTGAACCGGAGGAAACTTCTGGGGACTATTTTCATGGGCGTATTAATCTGTTGTTTACAACAGTTTCCTACAGAGCTCTGAGATTAAACTGTAGTTATAAAAGAGACTGAAGTGTGTGTGTGTCTGTGTGTGTGTCTGTGTGTGTGTGTTTTGCATACCTTCCGCCTCTGTGCTCTGATGCAGACTCATTTCCCTGCTGCCTTCATTTGGATTCATGTGGAAACTTTGCATGGGAACACGGCGCTGCTGTTTGCGTGCTGCTCCGCCGCCTCTCTGCTCTCTGATCAATGGCTGGTCTGATCAATGTCCATTATCGGCAATCAGATTCTATCAGTCTGAGCTCAGAGTGTTTTATCAGCGCCGTACAGCAGCGATCGCCATAACAGGAGCATCAGAGCGGGCCGGTGCGGAAGCAGGGTGATGACATCATTGCAGAAGCTGAGGTCAGCGCTCGTCCAATCAGATCGTTTCGTCCAGTCAGCGTGTTTCTTAATGACCTCAGTCATAACACACAGCACATTAAGGTGCGTTTAAAGCGGCGCTTCAACACGGTAGACTCCGCGCTCGTCTCTACCAGCACAGATCGATCACATGATCAGTGGGTCAGGTATTGATGGCGGCTGCTGCCTTGCTGGAGGGCAGAAGTGAAAACGCGACCTGCACTGTTTTCATTATTTTCAGTCTTTTCAGGGCAGGCAGCAGCTGCAGGCAGATGTTCTCCTTCTGTTGGTGCGTGTCTCCTCGTATTATAAATATATATGAACAGTATATATGGAAACACACCTGCTCCGCTCCCAGAGAGCCGAGCAGCGCCTGCAGCGTCGCGCTCACAACCTTCACTGAGAGAGTGAGAGAGAGTGAGGAGCCGAGGAGCTGAGGAGGGAGACGGAGCTGTTTGGGCTGCAGGCCAGCGTTTCCTCTTGTATACATGCCGGCCTCTTCCTATAGCTGTGAGGACATCGTGCATCCATCAGCACAGCTGCACGCCGGGTCTGAGCTCAAACCTGAACGACTGCAGCACTCTGAGCCGGGGACAGAATGAAGAAAACATACATTAAGCTGCTTTTGAACGCATTCCTTGAGCCTCTGAGTTCCTCTGTGGTTACTTCACCAGAATTCTGTTGTCCCATATTTTGTGAATCTGAGCTCATGTATCTTCTTCATTTATCCGTCACCCCATTAAATGGCCGGTAGGACAGAGCAGCACCTGAGCATCCAGGTCAAAGGTCGGGTAGGAGGTTAAAGGTTCTGATGCACTTTGTGTTAAATCAGTGTAACTTCTCTTTACAATCCGAGAGCAACCGATTAGTTCGGCAGTTTCGCTTCAAAATGAAGAATATGAATCATCTGAAGCTATAAAACACTGAAAACATCATCAGTCCTCCAGGTGGACCCTGTAGGAGTATTGGCTGGTTGTCACTCTCTTCCTGCTCTGTGCACCAGAGAGGTACGTGCATGATGGCCGAAGTCACAGACTGGTTGGGAGGCGTGGCTTCGGGGTGAGCTCCGAGAGCGTGTTTACTTTCTAAATCTGGCCGACTCTCACTGAGTTTTAAAGCCTCCTCCCCGACCTTTAATGCAGAACATTTTAGTCGGTGTGTGTTCATCCCTGCAGCTTACAGTGCTGCATAGAAACAGCAGAATGAGAGCTGCACGTAGCTCAGACATGTTTACCTGTAGCTGCAGAGAGCTGCAGATCAGACAGATGCTCTCTGAATGTTGGTCATGTGACCGCTGCTCCATCATGGCTTCCTGCTTGTTGCTGAGGAGGACAAGGCTGTGTCCAACATCACCCCCTGATCACTGCATATGCTCCTATATGGAGCCTCCGCCATGTTGTAGTGCTGTCCGAATTCTTAGTGAGAAATTATAGATGTATCCCACAATGCATCTTGAAAAGTAGCGTCCATCCAATGGTCACTATTTTTAGGGATATGTCCCATCATTTCATTGTTACCATGGTGATGAGTCCCAGCGGAGAGCCGACATCCACCTGACCCCACCTGGTGTTATTCGTATTTATCACTCATCCGAATGGGTGATAACGCACCTTATGACCTGCTAGCAGGAGCCTACCGGCCACATTTATGATCCATTAAATAACACGGTGATGATGTGGTCGTCCGCCATCGAAGCCCACAGCCAGAAACAGCTTAACCGTTTCTTGTAATTATAGCCTGACATTTATATACATTAATAATCCAATGCCCTCTTAAGTCCATAAAATACCATCAAATATTGACGAGCTCCATACCATCTGCCGTGAGGTGACCTCCTTCTCGTTCCCCGAAGCACAAACGATATTTTTAACCATCCAGAGCCGCCGAACGTCCGCTTCGCCGCCATAAAACGGAAAATATTCTTTCTGACTCACTTATTGTGTTTGGTTCGTGGGTGCTTGCAGGAAAAGTGGATCCGTCACATCTTCTGACAGTCAGGAGGGAGTTCCTGCCCGGCAGGGACCCGCGGGGTTAATCCAGCCCTTGAAATGGATTTGGATATAGTTTTTAATAATTGATGCTGCTTTTAAGGCGGGAAGGCACCGATTCTAACCTTCACTGTACCTGTGTGCTCGGTGTTTCTTAAGCAAACAACCATGACGCCTGACACACACACACACACACACACACGCACACAGTTTATGACATGTTGGTATTCATGCACCCTCCTCCCGCTGCACGTCTCTGTCCTCGGGCTCCCTGGCATCTCTCTCCTCTCTCCATCTACTTTTCCACTCCTCATTCATTCTGCACAGTTGTGTCGAATTATCGCTGGCAGCCGCTCTTCTTGTGGGCTGAGTGTGTGTGTGTGTGTGTGTGTGTTAATAAGTGTGTGTTGTTGGTTGGAGAGTGTGTGTGTGTGCATGCATACTTGATAAGGACAGACTTTTATAAGCATGCACAATGCAGCCTCACACACTCTTATCTCCCACAGAGGGAGGTAATGAGGATCTCTCTCTCTTTCTCACTCACACACACACACACACACACACACACACACACACTGACACACACACACTCACTCTTTCAGTTATCTCCCTCTCCGTGTCTCGGCTGACAAACAGCCAGCGAGGCGTCGTGCGTTCCTCCTCTCGCTGGTTTTTAATCATCTCTGAACAATGTGGCCCAGTGAACGCGCCTCCTCCTCCTCTTCCTCTATCACCTCCTGCAGGAGGACAGCAGCAGGAGGAAGAGGAGGAAGAGGAGGAGGAGGAGACCTGGCCTTCTTATCAGCTTGAGCCCACAGCTGGGCTCCTCTTGCTCTTTTTCTTCGTCAGCTTGCTGCTGCTCTTTGTGTTCCCTCACCCTCTCGCTCCTCTTTATGCCACTCACTCCTCCTCTTCACCCTGCTGCTCCTCTTCCTCCACATTTCTTTTTATCCCTCCTCCTCAGACTCAGACTCGTTCTTTGAGGCCTGCTGTCATCGCTCCCTGTTTACTTCTTTGGTCTTCCATACTGCCTTCCTCTTCTTGTTTTGTCTGCTCCTCCTCTTCCTCTTCTTTCTCTCTCGATCCTTTTCCCTCCCTTCAGGTGTCTCCTCCTCCTCCTCCTCCTCCTCTTTCCTGCTGCTCCTCCTTATTCCACATGTTGTTTTTCCACTTTCTCCTCACACATTTGTTCTTCTTTCCTTCTCCTCTTCCTCTTTCCATCCACACTGCTTTCTTCTCTCCTTCTTCCTGATCTTCCTCCTCCCTTCCTCTTCTTTTTGTTCTACTCTTCTCCACTGCTTTCCTCCATCTTTCTCCTCCTTTAATTCCTTCACCTCCTTTTTTCCCTCCTTCAACCTTCCTCTGCCTCCCTCCTCCTCCTGCGGCCTCCTTCGCCTCCCCCCTCCTCCTGCAGCCTCCTTGGCCTCCCTCCTCCTCCTCCTGCGGCCTCCTTCGCCTCCTCCTCCTTGGCCTCCCTCCTCCTGTGGCCTCCTTGGCCTCCCTCCTCCTCCTCCTGTGGCCTCCTTGGCCTCCCTCCTCCTCCTGCAGCCTCCTTGGCCTCCCTCCTCCTGCTGCGGCCTCCTTCGCCTCCTCCTCCTTGGCCTCCCTCCTCCTGTGGCCTCCTTGGCCTCCCTCCTCCTCCTCCTGCGGCCTCCTTGGCCTCCTCCTCCTTGGCCTCCCTCCTCCTGTGGCCTCCTTGGCCTCCCTCCTCCTCCTCCTGTGGCCTCCTTGGCCTCCCTCCTCCTGCTGCGGCCTCCTTCGCCTCCTCCTCCTTGGCCTCCCTCCTCCTCCTGCCTCCTTCCTCCTCCTGCCTCCTTGGCCTCCCTCCTCCTCCTCCTGCCTCCTTGGCCTCTCTCCTCCTCCGTGGCCTCCCTCCTCCTCCTCCTGCGGCCTCCTTCGCCTCCCTCCTCCTTGGCCTCCTCCTTGCTGATCATCCTTTTGTTGGTGTCGTCACTCATCGCTCCGTGTACACATCGTGTTTCCGCTCCGCTCCATCAGAGCTTCTTTAATTCCTCCTTTCTGCCTGATGGATTCAGCAGCATATTCATGACCTCGCCGTCGCCTCTCTCCCCACGATGGTAATGAAGGTCAGGTATTATGAATTCAAGGAAAAGCGGTTCATCATGCGCTCTTGTTTTACATAAAAAGTGCATGTGTGCATTTTGCCTGCGGATGACTGAACGCTGCTCACTGGAGGGAAATCATTAGGAACTCACGTCAAAGTGCAGCACCAACACTTCGCCGTGGAGGACGCAGGCCGTGATGAGCACTCTTTCCTTGACCTTCATCACCATTAACGGCGCATTCACTGAGCACGCTGGGGTCCATTATAGAAGTTTGGAGGGTCAAAGCACAGAATTTTAACAGAGGCTGATATGTAAACAAGAATAAATCATCGTAATACAGTAGAGGAGCCGTTAACCCCGCTGTGAGCAGAAGAAGAGAACAGACATGTTTCATGACGGCTCAGAGATGCTCCATCAGTGTGTTGGGGTCTCTAAAACTCCAGCAGGAGTTTGTGGAGGTCGTGATTAGGCAGAAAATAGGGCAGCGAGGAGCACAGGAGCGTCTGGTCAGGCAGGTGGCGGCCATTTTGTCCTGCACGTGGCGGCAATCTGGAACAAGAGGACAGCATGTGCAGGTACAAGATGGCGGCGGGGCGGAGGCTGAGGCGGAGGTTGCCCTGGATGTTGGTTGGTCTTTATACTCGTCCCCTCTGATCTGCTCCACTTTCCCATGGTGCAACCTGCTGAGACGGCGCTTCTATTTGCAGCAAACAAACACACACAGACAAAAAGCCTGGAGTTTACTGTGTGTGTGTGTGGTGACAGGCAGCAGAGGTATTGAGATGGTTTGATCTGCTTCATGTGTATATATAGATGTGATTTATTTCTAATGCTCACGCAGCACAGAGGAAGCAGGAAGCAGGTATTAATAACACAGACCGCCACAGACGCACCTGTGTGGCGGTGAGCCCGCCGCGCGGCCTCAGGTAGGCGGCGAATCTGAATATTTGGCGAGGCAAATGAACACTGGCTGTGTGTTTCTGCTGTGGGGGAGCAGGGGCAGATAAAAACACTTCTGTCTTCTTTAAAGTGAACAAACTAGTTCAGCTCTTCACAACAATGAAGCCGACTGTGGAGTCGGTCCAGCCGTCACTGAGGGAACAGGTGTGTGCAGCAGTTACAGCGCCGCAGCTCCCTGTGAAGCAGAATATGGTCACTGAGAAGATGGTGGTGTGTTCTCTGTGACACACACAGACACACACACACATAGACACACACACAGGGATTTGGGAGCTTCACTGGTTAAATATGTGTGTTCCAGGAGTGTCCACATGTACGGATCAGCAGAGAGGCAGCATGAACCAGGCTTTAGACAGCACCATGTCATCAGGTGTAGAAGTTTATACACTGTGCAGTAACTGTGCATGTGACGCTGTCGTGTCTCATGTTAAACTAACATTCGGTGTTATTTGATGTTTTTTATAGCTGAAACTAAATATATGCGACATCATGGCTGACGTCATCCTAACATAACAACATACCCTCAAAAAGTCCATGTAAGAAGCAGTGTTAATTTTGGCAGCAATTTTTGATTTAGTTTTTATTTTAGTCTTGTGACTAAAATGTCATTTGATTTTAGTCACATTTTAGTCATCAACATTTTTTTAACTTTTAGTCTAGTTTTAGTCGACTAAATATCAAAGAATTTTAGTCACTAAATCTGCCGTGGATTTAGTGACTAAAATTCTATGATTTTTCATGAAATAATTAAGGTTTGAAGTGCAATAAAACAGGCACAGCTTTAACTTGTGTTATTTGAAACAAACATCTCTTTATTTAATTACTATGACCTTTTCACAAAAGCAGCAGTGAACAGTGAGCTGCTCTCCCTGAACACACTGTTCAGTCATGACCTTCTTCATGAATCCTCCATAACTACAGCAAAACACTTCAGTGACAGCTTAGAAACAGGTCGCATGCTGTAAAACCATCAGCAGCGGGGTCTTCATTTATAGATTTTGTCACGTGTATGTTTGAGCGGAAGTTAAGATGACTCGTCTGCAAACGTCGCTTCAGGTTTGTTGTGTTTTTACCGCTGATAGTCGCTCCGCACGGTTTGAACCGTCTTGTTTGTCTTGACATCAAACGTGTCCGTGTGTCTGTTCTTCTCCTGTGTTGTGTTACCATGCATGAGTACGCCTTCTTCCAGCATCACTGGGTAACGTCCTTACACAGAGAGACCACTTCTGATTGGCTCTCTGCCGCCGTCTCCTGATTCGTCCCTCCCTTCCACAAACAAAATTTGCTCTGATTGGATCTCGTCTCCATCAATAATTTCGTCTCGTTTTTATTCGTTGACGAAAGTGTCAATACATTTCGTCTTCGTTTTTGGCACCGTGCATTGGTTTTTATTTAGTTATCGTCTCGTTTTTATCAGCAAAAAAAATGATTCGTCAACAAAATTAACACTGGTAAGAAGGAAGGCTGGTTCGGGTCATGAGGCAGATCAGGGTGTCAGGGTGCATAAGAAGCACGTTGACCTTTGACCTTTCAGCACATTTCTTAATCTATTGGTGTAAAAGTTTTGTCATGATTTTTTCAACAGAGATCCCAGATCAGTCTTCCAGGCTGTGAGTGAGTTTATTTCAGCTGTAGACAGATTACTTTTAGAGCCCTAGAGGCCGCGGGGGGAACTGCAGCTTCATCCATTCCAAACAGGGTTCATCAGCAGCTTGCTGTGTGTCATCGTGCCAGATCATTATACCATAATCAATAATGACTTGATGGATGCAGTGAAATAAACCTGACGAGGCTGCAGGAAGTGAGCGCTGCCTGCAGTCAGCCTGCAGCCTGCTGGTTCACGTCGCCTGGAGCACGGGGGGGGGGCTGGGCTTCTGAAGCTCTGACAGCACAGTGTGTCCACACAGTTTAAAGGACAGCTCCAATGTGGGTTGAGTTTTGAACATTTTTCTACTGTTGTGCCAATAATTTGACTTCTTCTCTCTGAACACTGAACAATCAGAGATATGTTTAAATCCTTTTTTAGCCGAAGCTAAAGCTCAGACTTCGTCAGACTGACTTCTGTTCAGTTGACCCCGTCTGTCAGTCTTTACCGGTAGCATCGGTTCAGGGTCCTGACAGCGGCCAGTTGCCATGGTGACGGAGCGATCTGCCAAAGCCAGGGATGCTGCTCTTCATCAGGCCGGGCTGGTCAGGTGTGTGTGTGTGTGTGTGTGATTGAAACGTTCGGCCGTGCAGTGTGTGCCTTTGAATTAGGAGCAGTTTGTTCGGCAGCACTCTGTGTGTTTGCTCAGTCTGTGTGTTGGGGCGCGTGTGCGTGTGTGTGTGTGTGGTGTGCAGCGTCCCTGCAGCGCTACAGGGAGGCTAATTGTATTTTAATTACAAAACCATCAAACGCACAAGTCAGACGGTTACCTTCCACCTCCAGAACACACACACACACTCACAGTGAGGTGCGTGTGCTGCTTTTAATAAGCGCCGTGACGGCAGGCTGTGGATGGAGACACACACAGGAGAGTGTGTTAAAGTCATAGATCAACACACAGCTGTCCATTGTGTTAGGATGAGTTAGAGTGGTGTGCTGGTTTGTTTTCACGTCATCGTCTCCAGAGCATCAGGGGAATTTCACAGTTTTTAGTGAATTTCTCAGGTTGTTATTTTTCTGTGGGTAATCATTTATTTTATCAGACTACAGTGGAACAATGACCTCACAGTAATGATGTAAGTGATGCTGTTATCTTAAGAAAGTACAGGAATGAAAACAAATGAAATCCTTATCACAATATATACGAGCATTGCTGTCCTGTGATACTAACATGTTGTTATCACAAGAATATACACGATGCACTGAGTTAAGGTGGCGGTCGCACTGCTGGACCAACACAATGACCGTCACTGTACGTTACTGGCATAGACGAACTAAGACAATATATTTATTTTAAATACATAGTCAAGCTGGATTCACACCTGGTGACCTCTCACACTGGTTGAAACACACTGAACGAAGTCATCATCACACATTAAATGGAGTTCACAAGGATGTGTGTGTAGCTATCCTCCAATAATGAGCTCAATAAAACTGATATTCTGAGTGTTGTAATGAAGGCATGAAGGCTTCAATGTCCCCGTGTGACATCATAAGGGGCGTTTTTGTCTGGATCTGTTGAGATTCTGCGTTTCCTCCAGATGAACCTGCTGTTTGCTGTCTGAGACACTGAAGGCAGAGCTGTTTGGGTTAATGGCCGCTGGAAGTTATTCAGTGGAACGCACTCGTCTGAAATAGCTCCTGAAATAACATGAACATTGCTTCAGAACGACCTCCACGGTCCGGGCGGAATGTGAAATAACTTCATCTCCAACCTCACACGTCCACTCAGCACAGTCACATGTCTGCTCACATCACTGTGTTTCTCCTTCTGTTCTTCTCTCTTCATCATCAACATCAATAAGAGCTCCTTTAAAACGTGAAGCTTCAGACCAGCCCTCTGTATATATATATATATATATACACATCTACATGTTCCTAAATATCTGTGTCTTCCCCTCCGTCCTCAGCTGCCCCACCGCCGAGTGACCTTCTCCACGGCCAATCAGGCGCAGGATCTCCAGGATGCGTCCCAGCACAGCTACTACGACAGCGGCTTGGAGGAGTCGGAGACGCCCAGCTCCAAGTCATCGTCGGGCCCCCGGATCGGGCCTCTGGCTCTGCCTGAGGACCACTACGAGAGGACCACGCCCGACGGCAGCATCGGCGAGATGGAGCACCCGGAGAACGGTAAGACCAGGTGGAGTTTCCCCTCCCTGTTCTGCTCTGTTCACTTCCTCCATCCA